>NW_015155395.1:0-2334 GCF_000732505.1 Cyprinodon variegatus | reverse complement strand
ATCCATCCATCCATCCATCCATCCATCCATCCATCCATCCATCCATCCATCCATCCATCCATCCATCCATCCATCCATCCATCCATCCATCTAATTTGTTGGAAACTCAAGCCTAGAATTTTAAGGATTAAAAAATTACCTTGTCATGTATCATCGATGACGTGTTCACTTTTACATAAAATATAACAAATTTGTATTTCTGTACTTGTGTAAATCAACTTAAGTTCTGAAAACAACAAAAAACACACAAAAAACTATATAATGAAATTTAATCTTAATGTCAGTTTTGGTTTTCACAGTAAACTGCCTAATACACAAACTCAGCAAACTAAGTCTAATGTTACACAATATACTTATAAGTTTCAAATGTTCCTCCTGCTGTGATGAGATGATGAGTTTTAAAGCACAAATCAATATCTACAAAAATACACGAGTCTTGTAATGTTTCAGAACATTCTTAGCTAATTAAATATTGGTCTTGAGTACATGAGCAGACATAAAAATATGTTAGCTTTTTTAGATGGGGAGCAGCACTCGGAGAATGATATGCACATGAAATTCTCACATTTGTTGCATCCTTTTTACTGATTACACACTTGCACCAGCTTAAAGATGCTATGCACATAAATACACCAATATTGAATCAAATGTTACAGTTTTAAAATCCCACTGAAACAAAAAGAGAACAGATAAACCTGAAAGAAGTAGATATGGCTATGGGCCTTTAAGTGATTCTTACAGTGAAGGAAAGCTTGATTTAAGACCTTCATGGAAAAAATATTCCAGTACCTACACTACCACTCTTTATTTAGATGACTTTTTGTGGAGGGTTAGCAAACAGCCACCCACAGGAGAGGAGGGAATGACAGCTAAAACCAGAATATGTATCTCAACATCTGAATGAACCAATATTTCTTCGCCAGAACAGGCACAGACCACTGAACTACCTCCTTCCCCTATATCTGTCTCAAACCTACATCATCCTTCCTCCTTAGCTTCCATCTTCCTTGATTCACATCCTCGATCCTTATCAAGCGTGACCTTCTCTAGTGACAGCTTTCTTATTTTTTTGCACTCTTTGCACAGTCCCTCTCTGCCTGGGGTTCAGAGAACTTCAGGTGGTGGGATATTCTGCAAAACACATCCCTTATTACACATTATAGTTCCTTTACGGTTATCTGTACACTGAGAGCTTAGGGGTTTATTGCATTGCTAAAGGTAGCTTTTCTCAGCCTATTCACTTATTTTTTCCACTGGAAATCCGGATGTCTTCTGTACATCTCAAAATAAAACCAGCCTTTCTTAATTTTCTCTCAGTTTAGGGAGAGAATTAACCTGGATGAGGAGATCATGGGGGTTTATTCCGCATGAAGTAGAACATACATCTTTTTAGAAGAGTCTTTCTTTTCTGCATGAAGTGATTTGAGGCATGTTGGCAAGTTGCTTTGACCATATTTAGCTTCTTAATATGCCTTTTAATGGCTTTTTATTGTGTCTCCAATGATTTGGACAAAAGGTTTTGATAATTGAGCGTGAAGTCCTGTTGTAGAGTACCTGAGCCAAATCATCATTTGTGCTGCCTTTGAAAAGTCTTTAATCAGTTTGCAATGTCAAATGCAAACCTACGGGTTTCTGTAGGTCTTGATGATGTCCTTGATTGTCCGTCGGCAGATTGGGCAGCACGCGTTGGCCATCTTCTTGAGCTTCAGGCCACAGGCGTAGCAAAGACACATGTGACCACAGGCATAAAGTACAGTGTCCACCATGTTCTCGCAGCAGATGGTGCAGTCCTCACTCCAAGAGCTAGAACAGGATGGGAAGGTCGGGGATAGTGAATGGCTAGAAACCGGGGAGCTTGGGGTTGTACCTGGTAGCGTGGAGAGAAGAGAAAAATAAGAAAAATGACATGTAAGAAATCTTACAGGTTGAGCATATAGTAATGTCTAAATTAAACTTTATATTCTGCACCACATATTAGACACAAGAGATTGGCTGCTGCTGCTAGAGTAATTGCAATCCTACAATAAGATGTGCTTTTAAGAAGTCCTTTTCTTAATCTAACATACTGTACCACATGCTTAAATAGTTTTGCTTATCAGTGACAGCCACTCCATCCAATCAATACTTTCAGCTATTGTAAACAGCTTAGGATAAGGTCAAACAATACAAAAAACAAGAGTCTGATGTGTTCATCCGACAGAATAACCCCCCTAGTTATTTATCAATTTCTTATTTTTTGTCAAAAATGGCTTCTAAATATGTGTTTAATTTTCAACTGATTTGCATTACGAGGGTAGGAAGTTTTTCAGATTAGTAAACCATCAGAATATTTGA
>NW_015155394.1:0-2335 GCF_000732505.1 Cyprinodon variegatus | reverse complement strand
GCACAGCTGATATTTCTCTCCAGGATGGAGTCACAGCCAAACAGGAACAGACCAGATGAAGCTACTATGAGAAAAAGCAGAGAGAGCAGAATGTTTGTTTTGGAGTCTCAGTAAAGGTGTTTATTGCCTTTCTTCAACCTTTTATGGTTAGATTTAGGAGTTCTGAAATGTTCATCTAATCATACATATAACTGAACCAGGATCTAAAGGTTTCTTTAGGTTGGAAATGTCTCAGAGGAAAGCGTGCAGAACTTTAACAGGTTTTTTTCTGAGTAAGTTATGAAGATCATTCCAGTGGCTTAAGTCTTTTAATCCTGTTAACAAGAAACCTGAACAGGTTTTGTAGATAATTACGTTCAATGGCCTGAGGGCATCAAAGAAATAATAAAATGAACAATGGAGGAGACTAGAGGCCTTGAATAGTGGAGCAGCCGTCTTGGTGAGAATTCACTGTCTGGCTGAAGGTTTTACCTTTGAAAGGAGTAGAAGAAGATGAGCTAAATAAATTCAGAGCTAAAGTCAGACACCTGAACAGCTCTGTTGAATGACATGGAATCACATGTCTGATGTGTGGGATACGAAACATGTAACTCAGAGTCATGTAAAATCCACGTGGTCCGACTTTCTCAACATTCCTGTTTGTTTTCCAATGTCGTGTAGGAATACTCTGCTGACGGATTTATGAGCTCAGCTCGGTTATTTCTGGGCCGAAACGTGACCACACCCACACTCACCCACAGGGTAAAGGTTGGGCTCTCTTCAGATGTTCTCTGCTCCGATTGGCTGCCATCCTCGTGGCGTCACAGGTCACACCGTCACTGTGGATTCCACCATGTTGTTTGGGACGGCACTCTGCAGGAATGTTTGCTCTGCTCTGATTGGCCGGTGTGCCGGCCACAAACCTCGACCTCGGTTTGATGATTGACGGCTCAGTTTGTTGTCTGCTCGAACAGAGCGCCCTGTGTGTGTGTGTGTGTGTGTGTGTGTGTGTGTGTGTGTGTCAGTGACATGCCACGCTGCTGAAGGGAGAGGCTGAGTCACAGAGAGATGAGAGGGAGGAGAGATGGTTGCATTTCAACATGGAGTCACAAACACACCTGTAACAGTTCAGGATCAGATCTGGGTCCAGGAGGAAGATTTTAGATCCGGTTGTTTTCAGTTTAGTTTATCGATACCTTAGTTTTTTAAACCTTGAACAATATATCTAACCACTAAAAGATTATTGAAATCTGATCTCATAAAAGCGGTTCACCAGCTGGATTCATGGGCCCCTCCTGAGCACTGGGGCCCCTCTTGATTATTGGTTCAACTAGATGGGAATAAAATTGTCAGATATTAACTGCATTAGAAGTGGCCTTTTTTTCTCCAACTAATTAGTTTTTTGATTTAAGTAACATAATTTCCAGGGTCGACCCAAAGCATAAGGAAACTAAGTGACTGCTTAGGACCCTGGAGCAACAGAAGGCCCCTGTTACCCCTAACAACACTTTATTCTTAGTTGTTTCAACAATTAGTTGCTTGTTTGTTTTGCTTGAACAGTGATTTCTATAAATAATGTAACAAAAACACATTTTTTATAGAAAAATGTCTTTAATAACATTAAAATAGTTACTTATACATGGAAAAAAATATTGGTATTGGAGCCAGATTGACACACAGATGAGGAAGAACCAGTTTAACCTTCTTAAAGTTGAATATATCTTTAGAAAACAGTCTGACAGATGAGAGAGCGCTGGCTTTAGAGATGGAAAACCCTTCAGACATCAAGAAGCACAGATGATCACACTTACTAACTTACTTCTTTTAAAAGGAGATCTAGTTGTGGCCAAGTCTTTAAGTTGCTCTGAGGCAGCTTCACCCTGAGATGATGCTTCTTCAGTTAAGAGCTTTTCCAAATTCAAATTAATGCAGCGCTACCAGAGATCTTCCATCTCAGGAGAATGATGGCGTGAGCTGGCAGAGATTAGCTTTAACAAAGTTTTTAACAAAGTTTTCCATCAGTTCTCTTACAGAGATTTCCTCTGTGAGTTTGCAACAGAAAAGGCAGGAAGAACAAGTTTACAGTGGAACAAGAAAAGGTTATATGTATGGAGGATAAAAAGTGCCAAAATTAAATAAATAAATACACCATTAAATAAATAATTAAATGTGTCAATAATTAATTAAATGTGGAATTAAATAAATTAATGTGTCATTCATTAATTAAAACCACGTCACTTATATAAAGTGCCACAATTAAATAAATAAATACAGCGATAAACAATTAATTAAATGTGTAATTCATTAAATAAATAAGGAATTAAATATATAAATGTGTCATTATTTTAATAAAATA
>NW_015155393.1:0-2338 GCF_000732505.1 Cyprinodon variegatus | reverse complement strand
AGGAGGTTCTAGGCTTAGGTGCTAACCAAACTGGATCAACACTGTGGCATTGAGGCAAGGTCTGAAGGCCGGGTATGTACTGCAGGTCCTCCTGATGACGAGATTCGCCTCAGGTGTGTTGGAGGCTCAACTTCAGGAGGATCCACGGCGCACTCTGCTGGAGACGGATGGTACCGCTCCAGATCCCAACAGATGATATCTTGATCTATTCAAAGAATCTGTCAGACCACAAGAAACACGTTCGCCTGGTTCTCCAAAGACTGCTTGAAAATAAACTCTTTGTCAAAGCTGAGAAATGTGAGTTTCACCAACCTTCTGTCACTTTTTTAGGGTTTGTGCTCGAGGGCGGGCAGGTAAAGCCATCAGAAGACAAGATAAAAGCAGTGCTGGACTGGCCAACCCCCGATAATCGTAAGCAGCTTCAAAGGTTTTTGGGGTTTGCTAACTTTTACAGGAGATTCATCAGAAACTACAGTCAGACAGCCCAACCTCTAACATCTCTGACTTCTGTTAAAAGGACATTCCACTGGTCTGCAGAGGCTGAGGCTGCGTTCAATAAACTCAAAGCTCTTTTCTCCAGTGCACCCATTCTCATACAGCCTGACCCCTCTAAGCAGTTCATCTTAGAGGTGGATGCATCTGACTCTGGAGTGGGGACCGTTTTATCCCAACAATCTGATTCTGACCATAAAACTCACCCATGCGCCTTCTTCTCTCGCAGGCTTTCTCCAGCAGAACAAAACTATGACGTCAGTGATAGAGAACTGCTAGCCATCAAGCTAGCTCTGGAGGAATGGCGGCATTGGCTAGAGGGGGCTGAACATTCCGTGCTGGTTTGGACTGACCACAAAAACCTGTCCTACATTCAATCAGTCAAGAGGTCTAATCCACGTCAGTCTCGTTATTCCCTGTTCCTTTCCCGGTTTAATCTGAATATATCCTACAGACCCGGATCCAAGAACATCAAGCCTGACTCTCTTTCTCGCCTGTACTCATCTCAAAAGCCTGAAACGCCTGAACCTGTTCTTCCTGCCAGTTGTGCGGTGGGAGCCGTTTCCTGGGAGATCACCGACCTGATTAATCTTGCCTTAGCTTCTGAACCTGACCCAGGAAATGGACCACCTAACCGTACGTACGTACCCACCACAGTGAGATCTTGGCTCATACATTGGATGCACTCTGCAAAATTTTCAGCCCATCCAGGAATCAGCAGAACCATTGCCCTCATCAACCGGCATTTCTGGTGGCCGTCCCTTCATAAGGACGTGAAGGAATACGTGCTGGCCTGTCCCATCTGTGCCAGAAACAAGCCGTCTCATCAGCCTCCTTCTGGTCTGCTTCATCCTCTGCCTGTTCCGTCACGTCCCTGGTCCCACATAGCGGTGGATTTCGTCACCGGCCTGCCTGTCTCTAAGGGTATGACTACTATTCTTACTATCATCGATCGCTTTTCGAAGACCTGCCATCTTGTTCCCCCAGGAAGCTCCCCACAGCCTTCCAAACAGCTCAACTCCTGATTAAACACGTCTTTCGACTCCATGGGATACCCCAAGAGATCCTGTCTGATAGAGGTCCCCAGTTCACATCTCAGGTCTGGAGAAGTTTCTGCTCTGCTCTCAACTCCAAAGTATCTCTCTCCTCAGGATATCACCCGCAATCCAATGGCCAGACCGAGAGAATGAATCAGGAGTTAGAATCCACCCTCCGTTGCCTTACTTTCACCAACCTGACCGATTGGAGTCAGTTCCTACCATGGGTAGAGTATGCACACAATTCCCAAAAATCATCTGCAACCGGTCTATCTCCTTTCCAAGTCTCACTAGGATACCAGCCACCACTTTTTCCTGCCGATGAGAAGGAAATATCAGTCCAGTCTGTCCACCATCACATCCGTCGTTGCCACAAGGTGTGGAACGACACCATCGCAGCCCTGAACTGGACTTCTGCTCAAAATAAGCGTTTTTCTGACAGAAAACGATGCCCAGCACCCATCTATACACCCGGACAACAGGTTTGGCTTTCAACACACGACATTCCACTTAAGTCCATGTCTCACAAACTCTCCCCCAGGTTCATCGGCCCATACAAGATCTGCCACCATCTCTCCGGATTCATCCCACATTCCATGTGTCTCAAATTAAGCCTGTTCTGACCAGCCCTCTGTGCCCTCCGTCCGACTCCCCTCCACCCTCCCGGGACATTGATGGTCATCCTGTCTTCACATTTCGCCGGATCTTGGACTCCAGGGCCAGGGCCGCAGGTGGCAGTACCTGGTCAATATGGAGGGCTACCGCACTTGGGTCCCTGGATCCTTCATCCTGGATCCATCTCTGATTGA
>NW_015155392.1:0-2338 GCF_000732505.1 Cyprinodon variegatus | reverse complement strand
ATGTGTCTAGTAGTTCCCATTGATTTAGCTTGTAAAGCGGGGAGAATGGCGCTAGGCTTACCGCACCGTGACGTCACTGCTGGAAGATGGCAGGAGGGAGGGGCTACTATATTTGGGCAATAATCCCAGACTAAGTGATTGCGGCAAAAATTATCATAAAAATTTTTTTGCTGATTAACGCTAAATTCACTAAATCACTGCAAACGTATTAGTTTTAGGTATGAATAATGATCCATTGATTCTTCCTTGCTGACCGATCTTTTCCTTTAAAAGAAAAGAAGAAGAAGAAGATCTGAGACTTTTTGCGTCACCTTGTTAAATGGCAGAGCTTGGTCTGTCTAAAGGCCTGGTTATCCTAACGCAGCAGTGTGTTGCAGATATTTTTGATTTCTGCCCAATATTGAAGCCGTGGTCTGCGCCATGTTATTCCACGCCATAACGCCAGAGGGCCAATCAGGATCTAGCTGTGGGTCTAGATACGGCCGAGGCGATGAGGAAGTGGAGGCCAGTTTGTGTGACAATGGAGGGACATGAGGGCCAAAACAGTCAGGGATCCAGGTGGAAAAAGGCTCCCAGCGTTCAACTCGCTCTTCTAGCTGGTCCATCTTCACCAGGCGTTTTCCACAATGGCGGTCATATAAACAAAACAAGCCGGTAAGGAACCAAACAGGAAATACGCATAGTGTAAAGCGGATGGAGATTGACCAATCAGAGGCCTCCTGTCTGCGGTCACCTACATTGTGTTGAGTGTCTGCAGAATTATAAACAGCATTTTCGAAGACAAGGCAAAATAATGACGGAAACTTTCAGTTAATAGGTGATCATAAATAACCTACATATAGATTATATATTACTTTTCTGTCAGTAAATATTACACACGTTTGATTTCCTCATGTTATTGATCATGGTTTCAACCATGTTTTCTTTCTATTTTAGAAGTAGTTTTTAGTTTAGTTGAGTTTCACTAGTTTTATTCATGCGTTTTTGTCTTTAATAGGTTAGACTTGAAAATAAATTATATTTGTTAAGAAATTCTTATATTTTAATGGAAATCGTTGTGAATTTATTCCATATATGTGCAGATGTATCTGTTAGACCAGGATTTTTTTGTTGTAACACAACAGCCAGTTTATAGACAGTGTGTGACAGTGTTTTATTTAATTAATTAAGCTAACTCAAAACAGATTTTAATTGCATATCACCTTGGATAGACGTAATGAACCTGCAAAAAATGAAGGAAATCTGCGGCTCTTGGTTTTCCATCTCATCATATCTAAACCAAATCGGTGTGGTGAAGATTTGAGACGTTGAAATGTTCCACAGATGAGTGAAATCTACCAATCAGTTCTCTAAACGGCTCGGCTACCAAAGCCGCTAATGACGTTACACGCTGAGAATGATTTACCTTCACAACAATTTGTTCATCCTCCAGATTTCAGCTCCTGCTGAGTTTGACATTAGTCAGACATGGGTTCGCTGAGATGAAAGCCAGCAGGCAGCTAATGGGACGTTTTCACAGGGCAGGACGCTCCTCTATTTTCACCTTTTTCTAAATTCAGTTAAAACAGAAAAGGGAATTAAGCATCTCATGATCTGTCCATCTGTCTCCAGGGTTCATGTGGACTTCGATTAACATCACCTTCATCTCATTCTGGCTGCCTTATAACCTCGCTTTGATGTCAAATCTATATTTTGCTTTGGGAGATTCAGCAGTAAAAATATACAGACGCATTTTATGCCTTTCAAACTATAGACTGAGCAGCAAGAAAAGCCTGCAGAGCATTT
This sequence comes from Cyprinodon variegatus, assembly GCF_000732505.1. Taxonomy (NCBI): domain Eukaryota; kingdom Metazoa; phylum Chordata; class Actinopteri; order Cyprinodontiformes; family Cyprinodontidae; genus Cyprinodon; species Cyprinodon variegatus. Next base: position 553 of record NW_015155392.1, on the reverse strand, counting down.
TCCCAGCAGGTTTGCGTGGCTGGGCCGACACAGGAAAAGAAAGTGGACCTCCTGTTTTTCATCTTTGGAATAAAATCATTTCAGTCTCCATTTTATTTGATCTCCTTCCTATTTGTTTTCTATTTCCTCTGGTGGATCAGGTCTGATGAACCTTCAGCTTCATGCAATCAGCAGTAAAAGGGGAACAGTAGCTGTTTCCATTAAATGTCATGTAAACTTTAGCATTTTTTCCCCAATTAGGTGTTTTTCCAGCCATTGGAGGCAAAGTAGAGCTAGCAAGCTAGCACAGGCCACAGATCAGTAAAAAGCTGCAACATAAAAAGCTCCTTGGGTGAACTTACTTTATCATGTCAGCTAGCATTAGCGATGCTGCATTTGATCCAGAAATATATATAGAGAGAAAAGTGATTCTAATGTTTGCATTAGCTGGTCAGTCATGAGATATAACTGAATCAAAGCGTTTCCATCTCCTCTTTATGACAGAGAGTTAGGTCCAGGCTAGAGATTTTATTATTTCTGTCTATATACAAGAATAGAGTCATAACCAGTGATG
>NW_015155391.1:0-2338 GCF_000732505.1 Cyprinodon variegatus | reverse complement strand
GAGAAGGTTTTTCTTAAAATAGGTCAATTTTTTCTTAAATTTGAAGTGGTAAATGATACTTTGTCAGTGGAACAAAACAATTTACATTTAATGTAAGAAAAAAACTCTTGCATATATATTATATAAAGAGTATATAAAGAGTAAAAATACTAATTTAATTAGCAGATCATCTTATTTTCCTGCTCAAATTAAGGCGAAATACACTTAATATAAGAATTGTTTTAGTTATTTCCTAATTGTTTTTGCAGTGCACTGAAACAAAGTAAGGCCTTAACCCTTCATCAAACATTTCCAGCCAATAGTTTTATTGGAATCCAGGACAAAACTTTAATACCTTTGTAACATTAAAAAAATATGGATATTTTGATTGCAAAATCAATATATTAAGAATATATATGGGTCATTCCATGGAAAGTGTAAAGATTGGACCTCTGAATTTAGAGGTTTTTGATCATAACCTTGTTTTCTTTCTTTGTTTTGTTTCATAGCCTATAGAATATGGAGAGCCATTTCAGCCAAAATTAAATAAATAAATAAATGGGTGAAATAAATAAAAAAAATTAGTAAAATAAATTAAATAAATAAATAAATGGGTGAAATAAATAAAAAATGAGTAAAATAAATCAGAAAATGAGTGAAATAAATTAAAAAATGTGTTAAGTAAATAATTTAGCTTTTTCAAATTGGGAAATTGATAATATGAAAAATAAATAAATAAAAAATTGGTTTAATGAAAAAGCTAAATTATTTATTTAACAAATTTTTTATTTATTTCACTCATTTTCTTCATTTTTTGATTTATTTTACTCAATTTTTATTTATTTCACCCATTTATTTATTTATTTAATTTTGGCTGAAATGGCTCTCCATACGTCATAGGACAAAGGTTAACAAATTAAAGAGTAACTTTAGATAAAAGTAAGACAAACAAAATTCACTTCAGAAAGTGTCTTTAAAAAAAAAAACAAAAAAACAATGAAATTCAAAGTGTTTTTTTAAATGTTTTTATGTGATATACAGCATTAATTCAATATGAAGAACGTTGCCACCTATCACACTGATTCCACCCCGTCACAGGTTTTAGTCTGACGGGGTGAAAAATCTAAAGCAATAATGGCTCAATTGCTGGATATGTTAAAACCCGATGGTGCCGTTAGCATTGAAGTACAATGAAAAATTAATGATTAATACAAATATAATTTCAAAATTTGATTAACAAATAGTTTCCCCCACTTTTTGTGTGTGACGGGGTGGATATGCTACAGTTAACAGAAAGGATTTTGAAGGAAAAATGTACCAAAAATGTTCTTAAAGAAAAAACCAAACTCACCATTGTTTGGATTTCTCTTCTTCAAACTCTTGAATGATCTCACTTCATGTTAGTGATGTCACTTCAAAATAACATTGGTGTGACGGGGTGGAAAACGAAATTGATGGACATAGAAAAATCATGCTATTTCAATTAAAAAAAAAAGACATTTTAATATAATTAACACATTTCCTGTTAAGCGGAAAGTATTTCTAACCATAACAACAAAAAAGTTTTGAGATTTATTTCATATTTCTTAAATTTTACATTACACGAATGAGAAAAATGGTCAGAGCGGACATGAGAAAATGATTGCAGTTTAACATAAAAAGGTATAAATGTGCAAAATATAAATTTATCATTAAATTTTATTTGACCTCATGCTACAAACTAAACTTGAATCAATGGCTTTAGATCAGGGGTCTTCAATGTTTTCCAGGCCAAGGACCCCCAAACTGATGGTGAGATTGAGCGGGGACCCCCTAATTATATATATATCGTATGAAATTGTGTCATATCAAACTGGTCCTATAGTCACTCTATTACAGATGGAGTCATGTAATTAAAGTAATTTCTCCCTGGGATTATTAAAATATTCCTGATTCTGATTCCTGGTTGATGGGACAGGTGTTGTGAGTGAAATGGTGCCCAGCTTGAAAGAGCTCCTGTGTGTCGCTGAATGTGAGCATTGATGACTGAAAGACGTCTTCTGCCTCCATTTATTCGTTTACAACAGTGTGTTGAATTCATGTTAATGTGGATTTAAAGACATTTCAATTAGTGGAAAAAATAGCAGGGGGATTATAAAAAAAAAGAAAAAAAAAGTCTAATCAACCAACACTTTCGTGACCCCCATGCAGTACCTCTGTGGCCCCCCTAGGGGTCACGGACCCCCTGTTGAAGACCTCCGCTTTAGACACTTTAAGTATTACTGACAGTTTTATTATGCTTCCTATTCCTCTTTGAATGTTATGGACCCAAACTTAACAGTTTTCATGGAATGACCCATATATTATAATAAGAATATAT
>NW_015155390.1:0-2340 GCF_000732505.1 Cyprinodon variegatus | reverse complement strand
CATAGGTAAGTTATTGAATTTAGGGCTGTACTTATTCTGACCCATTTCAGGTGTGTAAGAACACTGGTAAAGGTATTCATCCAGGATAGAATAACTTAAAAAAAAAAGAAAAAGAAAAACAAACGAAATAGAGCAAAAACCAATAACTCTAAAATGGCTAAAATGAGATTTTTTTTGGTTTTTGCTATTTCATTCTTCATTTGTAGGACTTTTTCAATTTAAAATTTTTATTTTTTGCCTGTTAAACCATTCCATTGTAACTCCGACTGTATATTTGGGATTTTTTCCTCCTGGAAGTTGAAGCTTCCTCTCATTCTCAAGTCCTTTTAAACCTTAAACAGGTTTTCTTCCAGGATTGCCCAGTATTTAGCGCCATCCATCTTCCTGTCAACAGTGACCAGCTTTCTCTCCTCCTGAAAGAGGAAAGCATCCCCACAGCATGAAAGAAAGACGAACAGAATGTTAAATTTTCATTTTATCTAACCAGAGCACCTTTGCCAAAGTGTTTGCTATGTCCTCTGTGCGTTCCAAAACTTTTTTTTTTTTTTTCAGCTTCTGACCCAAAAAAAAATACCAGTACAGAATCAACACCCAAACTTTTGATTGATGGTGTTAGGATTATTCTTATTGATGATGTTTTAATCTGTTGAACCCTAATAATAATACCTGCCTGTGTCAGAGCTAATGTTTTTCCAAGTAGTTTATCTAATTGGGACAGTTCCTCTGTCAGGATAAAAGGTCATCTTCATTATGTGGCAAAGATTTGGGAATTGAATGAGAGCAGCGTCCTTGATAAGGCTAGAGCCATGAATATCTCCTCATTTACAAACATGTATGATCAAATGATGTGATGATATGGCATTCTGTAGTTGTGTAAAATACTTCCTTAACTGTGATTCTGTCTCACTTGAACAAGAAACAAGCCCGGTTGGTAAGCAGCTGCCTTCTGTAACCCAAGGCAACTTCTCTGGTCTGAGTAAGATTACATTTCTATCAAAATCTGTTGCCATGCCTCAAGGTTATTGAATACATATACATTTTGAAGCATTATTTAAAACGTTTGTCCCGTGTGTCAAGGCTCAGAGCAGAGGGCTCAGAGCAAACAGACCGGCGGATCTCTCAAAAGCATTTATTAAAAACAAAGGATCTGCAGGGATGTCTAAGGCAGGAACCTTAGACATCAGGAACTCAGGTTAGTGACTACATTAATCTGAAGGGGGATGATTACAAACGCGTGAGTCACTTACCTGGTCTTAAACGTCTGTCCGTGCCCAGAGGAAGTAGTAGATTCCAGACAAATGGCTGCCAACAGCACACGGCGAAGCCTTGAAGATTGCAGAACTAGATGACGAACAGATCCAAGCAGACGAAGGAAAGCAGGACTTTCCAGAAGGCGAAGATGAAGCCAGTGACAAAGAGGTTCAGAGGGGTCCAAGCTAGAAGTAAAAAAAAACTCTGAACAGGTACTGAATAGAAATCCAAGTCGAAGTCAGCAAGATGATCCAGGCTTAGTCTCACCAGGATTCTTGGTCTTTTACATCCAAGGTTAGACTCTTGGACTGGCTGATTAAAATCCAGTTGTCTCCACCAATTTAACAAATTAGACTATGGCTATCAGCAGAGTTATTAATCACTGACCAAAGAAACTGTCACTGTTTATTTGAATATTACTAAGAGAAGGATTATATCAATCTAATATCTATACAAACACAACACACAACTGGAAAATAAACACAAGGTAGATAGAACTAATAAATTGGGAAAAGGGAGTCTAAAAGTTGTCCAAGTTGTTAGATGCATTCAGTGATGTCTGTTCAAAAGAGCAGGCATTCTGTGTGAATAAAATAAAATATTGTAGAGATCTTAAATGCAAATATACAGCTTTGTTTTATTCAGCTTACAACGGGTAATGACGATTGGTCAAAAATGCATTAAACAGCGCAGCATTATAACAAGCTGGTTAGCTTAGATAGCACTTTAAAATGTAGTGGAGTATTTTTGCGAATCTTTCAAAAGACTTGCCCTCTCCACTTAAAAAAAAAGTGCACATTCACAACCCTGTGCCGGCTCCTGACAGAGAACATCTCTTAAACGCATGCAAGAGCATGCACAAGGACATTTCTCTCTGACTTTGGATTCCAAATCATACAAAACATGTTTTGTATGATTTTGAATACCATGTACATGTATTGCAGCTCAATTTTATCCACATCCGAATATCAACATCTTTGACAGCTGTCTTTAATGCTGGAAATCCAATAAATATTTTCAAGACTTGTTGCTAACTTGTTTTTAAATAGATGAATGACATGTTCCCAGAGTAACGGGCTAAAGGCAAAT
>NW_015155389.1:0-2342 GCF_000732505.1 Cyprinodon variegatus | reverse complement strand
ATGGTGAGTTATGGTTTCAGACAGTTATTGCAGTTGAAAATGGCCGAGGATCGTAAGAGAAAAAGTGTCTTTGAAGTGTATGAGAAGAAAAGAAAGGTGTCAGAAGAGGCAGATATATCCTGGATTGCTTTACACGGAGAGCTCTCTTCGCAAAGCATTATGGGATTTGCTGTGACAGTGGCCTGCTGTCGCCATAGGCTGTCACTGTACGGATAGTGGAGACTAATAACAAAGACGCCGCAGTCGCTGCATGGAGGAAGAGGAGTTACATGACTAATGGAGCAAAAAGCAGTGATCATCTGTCCGAACAGTCAGTTAACTGAGTTTGCTATAAATTCCACTATATAGTCCCCGTTGTATGTGGACACGGTAAGCTCGTATGACCTATGAGAATAGCACATTTTAAACAGGGAGGCACGAGGAGAAATGGAGTCATTCATTCTCTTGCATGCGCATATCTATATTAAAGTAAAGAGGGCGGGTCTTTTAAAATATCCTCCACCATTACTTTAAGTTCAGGAAATAGTTGAGTTGTGCACAGAGTCCATTACTGGTGGGAATGGGCTCAACTATAGAGTTTTTAAGGGGCTGCACAGTGGTGCGGTGGGTAGCACTTCTGCCTTGCAGCAAGAAGACACCAGCTTCGATTCCTGGCCCATTGTCTTTCTGCATCCTCTAATTTACTAGCTCCCCGTGCCTGCATGGGACCTCTCCAGGTACTCCAGCTTCGTCCCACAGTCCAAAAACATGAATGTGATTATATTGGCTGTAGGATTATTGGCTTCTCTAAATTCTCCTTAGGTTTATGAGTGTGGGTAAATAGTTGTTTATCCTGTTTATCTCTGCGTTGCCCTGTGGTGACCTGTCCAAGACATCAATTAATTTCATTCAGTACATTTATATGTATCATAAAGAAATACAGAATACAAAAATTATTGACATTTTGTTATATAATTAATTAAAATACAATGAAATAGGTTAATATTCCTAAGTAAGTTGTGAAGAGAAATGGCAGGTTATTCAATTCTATGGTGTTTATGCACGCTCTATTTATAGACAACATTGGAGTTCAAATCTGTTGAAAATGACTTTATTACCCTTTCCAGATTGACTCTGCTTGTGTTGTCAGACAAGTTCTGTTTTCATTATTTTATTGGTTCTAAGTAAGCAGCTGTATTTGTATATTTAGGCTTAAGTGTTTGCGCGAGTCATTTAAAAAATGTGGTTAATAAACTAATTCACACTTTAACAATGAAGACTGGCCAAAAAAGATAAAAGCAAACACCAGCATTTTAAGTCATTGCTTCTTCACACAATGACAAGATTACGATTTTTTTAGTGGTTGGTTAAGTTGATGTTATGCTGATGATATGCATCTAAATGAACTAACAGTGGCAAGGTGTGAAAGCAAAGCAACATCCAGCTCATAGAAGAATAGTTTGAAACAGTAAGCTTACCACGCATAATCACCCACACTTGCTCCAAGCTTAAAGAAAGATCAAATTTTACACTTAAAATACTCACACAGAGATTTGACAAAGTTGGCTTTTGAATACAGAGAGGCGACACTTGATTTTAAGTTTACTCATTTCGTATCCACACTGAGCCTGATTGAACTAATAAGCTCATGCCTGAAACCACAAGTGACACTCTAAAACAGCAGTGTTGTCATGTCTGGAACGGACAGGACCACACCAAGGCAGCAATGACACGACCGTTCCTTACAGGAGGGTGAGGAGTATGATAATGGTGTCAGTGCACCCTGGAGGCTTTAGGGCCGTCATACAACAAAAAAAGAAAAATACGAATATGCCGTCTTGTTACTGGCTGGCACATATTCTGTCAGTCTTTCCAATGCCAGCCTGCTCCTCTGATTACTTCCTCTACGCTTCCTGCATCTATCTCAGACTATTTGACTGTTGGTTATTATGCCAAAATGTAAGTATTCCTCTGTTTCTGGAGGGCAAAATACCCATTAGGTCAGGATAAATCATCCTCTCTTCTAGAAAATGTTTTGTTTATATACCGATCATTTTAGGCAGTTTGTTTCACATTGGGGGAAATTAGATTGATGCTACTGGTTAAAAAAGGGCTTTGACTCTCATCTAGGAGAACTGGACTTTGGAGCCTGGGACCTCAGTTGCAATACGGGAAAACCTGAGAACAGACAATTGTCTGAACTGTTTCTGCAGCTTTTTTTTTTTTTTTAACATTCTCTAGTTTACTAGCTTAAAATAAGAATATTAGACACAGATAGATAGATAGATAGATAGATAGATAGATAGATAGATAGATAGATAGATAGATAGATAGATAGATAGATAGATAGATAGATAGATAGA
>NW_015155388.1:0-2343 GCF_000732505.1 Cyprinodon variegatus | reverse complement strand
TAAAACAGATTCTGTTATTTTCATGTATATATTTGCAACAGAGTGAGTATTGACATAAAAAATGGTTTAAACTATGAGAAAAATCTAAAAGTCACATCCGACATGGTGTGTTAATCAATTTGGGCATGCAATTAAATTGATCTTTTTCACATAAAAACAAAATGTGAAGAAAACATTCTGGGGACTGGCTGGATGTGCTCTCTTCATCCTCTGACATGCGAGTGGGTCGGAGCTCCTCTGCCAGGCTGTGTGTTTCTGGACAGGGCTTCCTGGTGAGCTGGTTGACATTCCCTTTTTGTATCTCTGCTTCTGTCTCCTTGAACCCCAGTGGGCCTCAGCAGATGGCCGCTCACACTGAGCCTGGTTCTGCTGGAGGTTTCTTCCTGTTCAAAGGGAGTTTCTCTCCCAACTGTTGCTACAAGTATGCTTAGTGTCAGGGATTGCATTTTTTTTTCCAGTTGATGAAATCAACTGGTTTTCCTTGGATAGAAAAATTTGAATCAGTTTGACTGTATGATCTGGTTTAACTGTAAAGTGCCTTGAGATGACGTGTTGTGAATTGACGCTATAGAAATAAATTGAATTGAAGTGAATTGAACTTTGATACATTTTTTTTTTGCTTAAGCAAAAACTGTTTTGAAATCATGTTTTAAACCTGTTTTGGTTTTTTTGGCCTTCAGCCCAGTTTAAGACACCAGCTTGTTAGGATTTTTTTTTATTGATGATGCGTTATAAAGCTTAACCCTAATATTTCCTGCTTGTTGTTTGTCACAACTAATGTTTTCCTAAGTAGTTTATCTAATTAGGACAGGTCCTCTGTCAGTATAAAAGAGCCATCTTCCTTATGTACAGTACATGGCAAAGACTCGTCTGTTGTAATATCTCATTGTTATTTAATACATATACATTATAAAGTCTTATTTAAAAAGTTTGTCCCCAGTGAGCTCTTCTCAGGAAAAGAACGAGGGAGAGAAATTTTAAAGGTGTAAACACAGAGCTTTCCTTAACAATGTTTTATATCCATACTTCATTGTGGGTGTTGTGCTGTTTTCTTTTACTGTTTGTTAGTTTTGTCGACCTTTTATGATTCTGTCTCATTAACAAAATAAAACTCACTGACTTTATTAGCACTGATGTTTTCCATCATCCATTAAAGGACGGGCTACGGACTCTTGGATCTCAGAACTGTCTGGTTCTGAACTGTTTCTGAACTGTTTCTCTGATCTGGATCGTATTCCTGCCTGCTCACTGGGGTTGCTGCATCAGGGACATTTTGGACGGCTCTGAACCGCATGTCGTTTGGCAGTCCATCAGCTGGATCCTGCCTTCCTCAGAGAGGATGGACAGAACTGTTTAACTGGGTAAGTGACTCACTCGAATAATCATCCCCTGTCAGATGCTCATGGTCTCTTACCTGTGTTTCTTCTACCAGAGTATCAGTGATTGGGCAATGCCCTGTCCCCTTCCTGCAGCTGCTCTGGTTCGGTCATCCTCAGCAGCCTGCTTTTCGTTTCTGCTTTGTTATAATATTTTTCTGTCATTAAACATTTTGAAACTTTACACTGTCTGACTTGCCTAAATTCTGTGTCCATCGGTCCCGTTTTTATGACATTATGTCCAATGACATAACTTATGCATAATGTACAGCAGTATTGCCCATGAAATGTCAATGTGCCCGGTGGTGCCCGGTATGCATAAAAAGATGTCTTTGATTAACCTACTTCCCACCAAAAAAAAAAAAGAAGAAATAAATAAAAAGAAAAAAGAAAGAAGGTTTGCAGTCTAAGCAGATTCAACGTCATGTCTGCTAGTAGATTTGTCGGCTGTGGGAGTGAACGCAGGGAGGATCCATTACACTCAGCGCTCATCTGTAACATGTCAAATATGATATACATTGATATACATTGGAAATAAATTATTGATAATTTATACATAAGTTATGCACAAGTTACTCATAGGTTTTGGATAAGCTAGACACAATGACCTATGAGTAACTTACACTTAACGTATGTCAACAATCAAATAATGTACCTGTAAGTTATGGCCCACGTATGGCATACGCTGGCATATGTCTGTTTTTAAATCTCTGTTTTAATGTGCTTTAGCGTGTTTCAGCATGCTCATAACTTTTACAAAACATACCCCTAACTTATTCAACGTATGCCAGCATTTTTGCCAGATTTTTTGTCCGCCATGCATACGACGCATCTAAATCATCAAGGTGTGACAAGGGCTTTGGCAATTTACCATAAAATGAAGTACAGGTTACCCTTCACATCACATCTGCTTTTATTTTGCATTCAGTTTTCTCATTTACATTCAGTACAAGCCTCAGAATTTTAT
>NW_015155387.1:0-2343 GCF_000732505.1 Cyprinodon variegatus | reverse complement strand
GACAAATTCTCTAAGCTAAAATCTAAAAGTGTAAATTGGATATTAGTGCTATGTTAACATGGACATTTTAGTTTCGCTTAACTGGTCGTTAGATTTACCACTACTGCAATTTGATGGTCTCAGTGAAGCCAAAAGTATCGCAGCTCAGAAGATAATGGGCTTTTGTCTCAGTGATGTCTCTCTGCTCTGTAGACACACACATCCACCGCTATATGACTGGATTAGCATCTCGAAGCAAGGCTCCGGGTACCTGCTCAAGCCTCAGTTCACCTCACTGCACACTGTCACTCTGCTGTTCCACACCCTGGAGTCATCAGCCCCTCTTGGAATCCTGACTCTTTCACAAGGGGGCTATGCTGCTTCTTTGGAAGGGTATGAACCTGTCTTTCTCTGACAGTGAAAATGAGTGGTTCATGTGATGGATGGATGAGCAGGGAGTCAGCTTTTCAAAGTAGAAGGCATAGAAATCCATTTGAAGGTTAACCCAAAAACAGAAGGAGAGAGGATTCACCAAAAGAGAAAATAAAGCACGTCAGACTGAGGGGAATACGACAGAGATGGGTGGGATCAGGTCAAAGAGAAAAGACCCCATTATGTGCTTGAGTGAATAACTAACACTGCTGGTCTTTAAACTTTGAAAACATCAAGCCACATCACTCCTTCTGGTCTTGATGGTCTTTTTATGTTCACTCTGCTGCTGACTAGAGCTTTGTTCTCCCTGGTGTGTGAACTGAAAGCTTTTTCTGTATTTTACTTTACAACCCAACTGGTCAGCTGGTACAACTGTCCAGCATATCTGTAAATGTCATCAAACCAAAAGATCAGATATATAAAATGCTCTTCATCTTTCAGACTGAGTGAATTTAGTGTTTTAAAGTGACAGAAAAAAAAAATCCATATGAAAACCTCCAAAAATCAGGCTTCAAATATGATTGACAAAGTAAGCTTAGATTATATTATGCCTTGAAGCTAAGTGTGAGCACTGAATAATTTTACAGTACTATAAAACTTCCCTTTTTTTGTCAGATACCAACATACCAGTTGAGGCATTAGTTCACACTTATGATTCAGTTTTCATGAAGGGTATATCACACACAATACAGCCGCATGAACTCTGCACTCACAGATATTGTCCATCTGATTGTGCTCTAATGATGAAAGTGAACATAAGAGGTGCAAAGTGCAAAAGCTCAGAACAAATAGTTGTCTTGCATTTAGGTATTTAGATAGCTGGGTAGATAGGAATTTCCTTTCTCATAAATACTCTTCTGTCTGTAGAGACCAAGCTCCAGACTTCCTGCAGGCTTCAGTTTAGCTTAGAGAAGAGAGAGCTTTTAAGAATAGGTTTCCATGGCTAAGCAGCTCTGACCAGGACTTATTCAGTGATATGCAAAGAATTGACTGCTATACTCTAGAATGCCTTAAAGTGAACAGTTGGTGCATTAGTCTGCAATGTATAAGAATGTTATGGGATTAGAGGACAGTAGTGCCACTTTGAATAAAGACTACAGTTTCAGGTATTAAAAAAAATATTACCAACACTCTGAACTGAAACATAATGATTTTTAGATTTGCTGAGAATGCTATTATTTGCATGATGAAAGTGTCAGTAGGGAGCCAAGGCCTTGTTTATGAGGCCTGGGGAAATTTGGTTAAACCACTTTAAAATGTAAGATTTCTAGGCCCCTTGGTTATAAAATAGAAAGAACTAAGGTGAGGTTTAAAATTGTGCAAAGTTCTGGGCAGATGTATCCCTGAATTTTGTATGTCAGCTTCTCTTTCTTTGTCGACTTCCGTATCCTTGAACCTCAGACGGCCTCGGCAGATGGTCGCTCACACTGAGCCCGGTTCTGCTGGAGGTTTCTTCATTTCTTCGTTAAAAGGGAGTTTTTTCTCTCCACTGTTGCTACAAGCATTCTGCAGAAAGTCAATGAGTCGATGCAATCATCTGGTTTTCCTTAGAAGAAAAAACCTTAAATCAATCTGACTGTATGATCTGGTTGCATTGTCTCTATCAAGTGCCTTCAGGAGACGTGTTGTGAATTGGGGCTATAGAAATAAACTAAATTGAATTGAATGTACATGGAGAGAGGATGGGGTTTTTACCATATAGGTACTGCTAGACTGCAAAAAACATTTAAAGTATAATATTAAAACAAATTTAACCCAGAGGAAGTTTTAATCAGTTTTTATATATAAAAAAAATGTAGCTTAAGCTAAAAATTAGCTTTCCTAGTTACATTATGAATCTGATTTAAAGGAGAATTCCGGTTTTTAACACTTTTAGCCCATTTTCTGTAGTGTCCAGGATGAAATCGAATGATCGACACCAAAATTTTGACA
>NW_015155386.1:0-2352 GCF_000732505.1 Cyprinodon variegatus | reverse complement strand
AAGATTATTTACCCCAAAAATGATCAAGAAGCTAAATCAGAGGTGAAAACACCCTGCAAATACAATATAAATGAAAAACTCTACAAAAGGTACTGCAAACGCTAAATCAGTCAAGGAAACACAAAGATGGGACTAGAATTCACAAAAAAATATCCTAACAAAGTTAAAGATGATTTTGCTTTATTCGTTTATGTTGGTTGCTATATAGTATTTCTGTTCCCTGTCATTATATACCTCCCTCATGTGGTGAGTATAGATTATTCCACACCTACTTAAGGAGCATTTGTTCTTTGTCTTTCATTTTTTTTATGACTCTGTGCCCTTGTTTACATCGGGTCCCTTAAACTTCTCCAGATATGAAGCAAGTTAGACTTATACAGAATATCCTTCCTGTCTGAAGTTAGCAACATCTCCAAAAAACATAGGTTATGAAAATATTTGGGATCGATAAAATATTATTCATTTGAATCGAATGCCTGAGAATAAATGATAGAATAATGAGAAAAAAGCTTATAACTTACCCTTACTTCTGACCATGGAACTAAACCCAACTGCACCATCATATCATAAAACTGTTAATTCAAATGGCAGTTTTTAACAAACTGTATATACTATAAGTTTCTTTAAAAACAAACCCTTTTTTCTTTTAAATTAATGTTACATTTCTCTGGATGTCAAAAATAATGAAAATGTGCGAAGCCTCACTATGTAAGCATCTTTCGCCTTCAGCAGATTGTGAGTAGCTCTGTCCATCAACCCATATAAAGATAAATCGGAATCATAAGCCTCAGTCTCTAAAGCATTCAGCAATCATGGACACCTGTTATTGAGTTAATTACCCAATTAACTCATCCATCATTAAAACAAAATAGGTCACCTCAATCAGAGCAGCTCTGCATCAACGTATGGGAAACACAGCATTAAGCAGACAGGTGTTTTTATGATATGAATGATAATCAACAGGGATTTTCTATCTGGTTGGACTCCTCTTCCAATTTAAGAAGTCAATAATGAATGAAACTTTAACTGCAAATGTAATTTATAGGTTTAGGGTTACAATTTAGATTTTAACCTTAAGTTAAAAAGAAAACATAAAATAGATTATACGATTATATATAAATAGATTTATGATGGGATTTTCTCCTGAAACAGTCCAAACTCAAAAACAAGTGTTAAAACTAATTGAAAAAGTATTTTTCACGCTAGTTGACTATAGCAGCTGATGACCCTTGCTTGACCCCTCTATGAATGGAAGAACCTCCGCTCTGATGCACTGGAGCATATAGGTTTGGTATGACAATGTGGAGATTGAAAAACATCAGCACTGACCTTTAGAAAAACTGCAATTCAACCTGAGGAAGATTAGAAAGGCATTCCCAAATAAGCTGAAATCTTTTGGGAATGCCAAAAGGAAAAGTGAAATATTAAACATTCAAGCTAGCAGCCAATCTGAGGTGAACCATAGAAAATGCATCATAAGCACAAAAAAAGTGCAAAATAAACCAGCTATACATGTCAGAACTACAGCCTCTCTCAGCATGTTACTTTTTTTTTATATTGAAGCAGGAAAAAATACATACATATGTTCCTTTAAAAAATATCCTGAAAAGATGACAAGAGCTTCATTAAAATTTAAACACAAAAATAAAGAATGAAAATAGGGGGGGGGGTCACATCAATGAAATCCAAGAACAAACAAATTAATCAAAACAAATTACTTTACAAATTAATAATTACCAAAATAACATTAATTGGTTAAGAAAATTGAAATGACACAGAATAGTTGTGTAGTCATCTATCCATCAGTCCATCTATTTACTACTGCTTGTTTGAGCTGTGTAGAACCTGGACAGCTTTACTTTGGTAATGAATTACTTAAGTAATCCATGCATATAAGATTTATAGCATGAAATAACAGATTTTCACCACTTATTATATTCATGTTTGCATTCCAGTCATTAATAAAAATGACAAATCAAGAAATTTACATCTTTGTATTTACATCCATTTAAAAGTTGTCCAAACTTGTTTACTTAGATAAGTTGCTTTAGATTTATCTGATATTGGAGCTGATTTCAAGTCAATGACAAAAGTTTTCAACAGGTTTTCTCCATTTCTGCACAGGTTACTGGTTAAGTTAAGTAAAAATATATAGTTTATTAATAGTGTATAGTGTAGTGCTTGAGCAGACTTGATCATCAGCAAAAAAAAGATAATGTGAACAAAGCAGAACATTTATAAAACAATGGCTGTCAAACTTAAGAGAGGTGAACATCAACGCAACCACTGGGATACCATTATGAGTCCAATAGCCCAGAAAGCAGAGTCATGGTCTAACACAGCGGTCCCCAA
>NW_015155385.1:0-2352 GCF_000732505.1 Cyprinodon variegatus | reverse complement strand
TACCAGATTTAGGCTAAGAAACAACGTCTAAATGTCGTCTGGTGTTTGGGGGAAATTATTAAAAGGTAAAGATGCAAATAAACAAAGATACTAACCAAGTTTTATTTCCCAGATATTATATAAAGGAATTCCAGATAAAATACATTTTGGGCTCTGTTTTCTGAGAGCAAAGTTGTTGTTTTTCCCCACGCAGAGGTTACTTGTAGTTAAAGTTAGAGATTAAACTTTTTAATTTCCAATAAAATACCGATATTACATACTGAAGCATTCACCAATACCTATATCGACCAAACATGACATCAGCACCAATTATTCATACTTTTATTATAAGCTTTGGATTGCGAAACTGTAGTAAAGGCTTTATAACCGACATTAACAATTGATATGAGAAGAACTGGCAATGAGCTACATTAACATTAAAGAGAAACAGCGTTCATATCCGCGCGCCAATATTGAGTTTAGATGCAGGCCCATATAATCTGATGGTTTTCTGGCTGATATTGGAATAATATTTAATATCAGCATCTAATCGGGACCTTTCTTGTGAAAATTCAATTATTTTCATAGTTAGGCAATAATAGAGAAACAAATGCTACATGGCTTTCCTCAAGAGTGTATTTCGGATTATCCAGACAATAATAAATAAGTTTGAATATTTAGTCCGTTTAGAGTAAATGCTGTGAACTATTTCTGAGTCATCCCATCAATGCAACTGGGATAGATGTCTGGAAACAATTCCATTTACTCTTAGTAAGACTCTAATCCCAGATGACATCAGGGATCAATGTATCAAACATCTTTCGCCATCAGTGTCAGTCATGGAGGGTGAGTCAGTTAAGGCTTGGAAAAGCTGTGGCAGAAATAATCCTCGGAGAAAGTGTTAAGAGTGTCCGGTCCAAGGGACAATGTAAACCATCAACTATGGAGCTAAGATTAGTTTGCACTTAGATCCTGATTTCTTAAGACGCCAAAACAAACCACCCATGGTTCTTGATATTTGTTTTGTAGCTGCACAAAGAACTTATGTTCGCTGTGTAAATTCCCCAGAGAATGCAAATATTAACATCCTCTTTTAAACTAAATGTGTGCAAGAGAGGGATTTTAAACTCAAGGAAGGAAAAATTCATTCCAATTTGAAATTTAGGGGGGGGACATATCTCCTGCACTTTTTCAAACTTTTGTTTTGTTCCTTGTACTTTTTCAACTCAACTCAATTCAGTTTATTTCTATAGTGCCAATTCACAACAGATGTCATCTCAAGGCATTTTACAGTTCACCAGATCATACAGTCAAATTGATTCAAAGTTTTCTATCTAAGGAAAACTAGTTGACTGCATCAAATTTTTGACTCAAATGCAATCCCTCAAAAAATTCCTTTTAACAGGAAGAAACCTCCAGCAGAACCAGACTCAGTGTTAGCGTCCATCTGCTGAGGCCGACTGGGGTTCAAGGAGACAGAAGCAGAGAAACAAAAGGCAACTGTAAAAGGCTGACCCATCCAGGAAACACACAGCCAGGCAGACAAGCTCCATTTTTCAAACGTCCGTTATCGTCCCCTGCACTTTTTGCTGTCCAAAAACAATGTTACGCAACACTACACAGACATTCCTCAAGCACTTGGACAGGAGAAAAACCGCAGTTCAAGCTGAAGCCCACTTCCCTGAGTTTAGATCGCCCACAAGATCCTGAGTGGCCCGCTGTCTTTTCTTGTGTGATTGCTAGAGACACAACTGGGTTAATGTAGTCAGAATAAGTGGGTATATATTAAACTACACTACAAAACTACACACCAAAAAAAAGACATTTTTATTGAATAAGTATTAGCTATTATTTATTCCATAGCTGATAAATTGAATTCGGAAAAAAACATGATTTTTTTTTTTAAATACCATTGAGACAGGCTCTCATTGGCTCTCCTCTGGGCCCCCCCAACTGCATTGAAATTCATGCACAAAGACCCTGGGTCGGGAACTGAACCCAGAACCTTCAGTAGTGCTACAAACTGTGCAGTGCCGCTCCAATTTTGAAAAGATGAAACAAAATTATTCCATCTGGACAGACTCACACAGAGAAAAGATGCAATTAGAAAGATTTTATTGACATGAATGAAGTTTTTTGGCACTCAGACCCTGGCAAAAGACTTTGATGCTGTGAGATGACCTGTGCTCACATTAGTAAGTTAGGATGAGGCAAGGGCGTAGGTTTGATTTCAACTTTAGTAGGGACACTATTCTTCAGTTTCATTGGTCCTTTGCAAAAATATGCATGCTCTTTTTTATGCTTAATGTTAGCTTCAGGGCTCATTTTGTTTAAAGAGAACAGCAGCATTTCTTGCTACATTAATACAAATCT
>NW_015155384.1:0-2353 GCF_000732505.1 Cyprinodon variegatus | reverse complement strand
GTCTCCTTTTCTCACCTTTGAACATATTTGCCTCCTCCCTTCAACTCTACTTTTCCCTATCAATCCTCCCCTTTCCTTCATTCTCTCATTCTTTCTCTCCATTATTTGAAGACCTGCAGGAGCTGAGAAGATAAGCAGACGCTTTTATCTATCAGATAGCTAATGCAGGATGATACAGATCTCCCTGGGATTGCTGGTGTAGTCAGGAGTGTGAACTCAGTGCACTTGCTTCTTCTCTCTTCTTGCATGGGGTTTTATTTCAGATGGAGACTCCCCCCTCTCCTCTTCTGTCTTTTTAAAACAAAAACATTGAAAACACAAAGTTTCACTTAAGCAAAGAAAGCATCATACTTTTTTCCAAAAAAAGAATACAAATCCACACGAGACGTTTAGTAAAAGAGGTTTTTTTTATTTCTAATTATTATACTGTATTCATATATGTATTCATAGTTATATAATGTAAGTAAAAGTGTGCTTTTATTTTTACAGCATGTGTCCATTTCAGACTGCTGTTAGTTGGAGGTTCACATTGTAAAGTATACAGTGAAAGTGGCTGGCAGTTGTGTGTATCTGTGTGTATGTGTCTGCATATACAGTTTGTGTGAGTGCCAGCATGTTTGTGCATGCATGTGTGTGCATATATGTGTTTGCAGAAGGGGGGTGGGGGGGCTACTTATTTCACAACAGGGCTCAGAGGTGTGAAGCAGGATTAAAAAAGCTGCCCAAATGTTCAACCAGACACTCAACAACACGCTTTCAGATGCAGGTTGATAAAATTTTTACTCACATTTTTTTTCGTGCGTTTATATCTTTTGAATGGCTACTCAAGGTTTCAGCTGCACATATGACTTGAGGCTTTCATTTCTGCTGAATGGAAACACAATGCCCGCCGTGAACCCTCAAGATATCAACAGTAACAGCTGCTTCCTGTTTCTTATCCTCATATTCTTCTGAGAATGATTTATTCCACCTCCCACAATGCCTGCCAAAGAAATCCCCCCCGAAAAAACTAACAAAAAAGACCCTGAAAGATTAATGCTGCTCACTATACTCGTGCTACAGTTTGTCTTGTACCAAAGAGCCTTCAGTAAGTTACTGTGGTTTTCTTAACTCACCAAAAATCCTAGTGAATAATTAATGCAAATATCACTGAGCCTTCCCCTGAGTTTGCTCTGGTGTTTGTTTTCTAACAGTCCTAAGGCCCTTTTGTGATGGACAGATCTGGGTTACAGTCATTTGCCATTGAAATATCGAAATTCTTATTAATGTTTAGCTACATGTGAAAAAGCAGGAAAAAAGAAATTTTAAGGGCAAACAAGCACAATTTCCCCCCTCAAATCCTTCCCAGAGCAGGGATTTCTGATGGTGATAAAGGGTGCTGTTTGAGAGTCTATGCCCTATAAGATACACCTTTAAATGTATAAACTGGCATTATGTTTTTTCTCACAGTTGGGACTAATAAAGCCCAAAGTCTACATCAAAAAAGCTCCTTAAACAGCTGTGAATACCATCCATATACATTAGTAACCATTATAAATTTCCCCACTTTCCTTGATGGGCCGTTGGCTGGTCCCCTACAACTTGTTTTTTAACATCAATATTTGTACTATAATATTCTTTCTGCCATTATTTGTGGACATCAAGACCTAAAGAGAAACACCTTCTCCTGGTCAGACCCTGTAAGAGTCAGAGTAAAAAACTATGCACTCCCAGGAGAAGGAGAAGCTCTGCCATTTGGCTGCCGTTCGACTGGGAAGGTCCCATTTTGAATGGCTGCTAATGTAGATGCATGACTTTTAAAAGCTGGCCCTCTTTGTCTGGAGGGTGAAGTGACTTTCTTTCACTTTGGCACTTTAAACCAATCAGCAAACAAAATAGGTTTTTCTCTACCAGATATAGTATTTGTTCCATAATCCATGTTTTTTCATAACATGTACAAATTCAAAATTTGGTATTGTCTGTTTTTTCCTCATAATTCCAAGTCTCAAGGTTTGCAGTCATAAATTACATCAAGGAATGCAAGAATACCAAATTGGAAAGTCAGAGGACAAAGAGCAGCCCCAAATGCAGAATCCAGCATGGCTACCGTGCATTTAGAGGGGAGAGGAACCCTACTGCAGTTGCAGGTCACCGCTATCGGTGAAAACGTAAACCTAGGGTTAATGGATCTATCTAAACCTAAATTATCCTTTCCCCGGGGATTAAAGGAATAGTACACCCAAAACATGATTAGCCTTCATTTTCTACTCACCCCCATGCTGAACAAAACTCTGGAGTACTTTTTTGATATCTCAAATGCATCTGGAGATCTGGGAGGCTTCTTGCTGTCTGCTGACATTCAAATAATGGAGGT
>NW_015155383.1:0-2354 GCF_000732505.1 Cyprinodon variegatus | reverse complement strand
TTCTTTAACGGAGAGTCTCCAGACTGATCTGCGAGTGAAACCTTGAAAGCTCGCGAGATCAGGATGGTCTCACGAGGCTACCCGTTTCCCCCATAACCATAACCTTAACAGGTTAAATGGAATGTGACAAGGGGCTCCCCAAACATGAGGTTAGGAGGAAGGTTAGAGAAGTGCCTAGGAAAGCATCTGGCTCTTTGTCCAGATGTGGAAAGGCTTAAAGACTGACACCCCGTAGTTATCTGAAGTTGACCACACTATGTGTGCATATTTCTTACTTGCAGATGATGCAAAAGTTCCAGGAAATCCGTTCTTTGCAGGGAAAATGTTTAAAAATTCCCCCAGGTTTTAAAGCAAGGGTTATATTAAGAGGGAAATGATAGTATAAATAGCCTGGCCTTGCCTCCACGTTCACTTTAACGCTCCTTTTGTTGTTCATTTTCTCTAATCATTTGATCCCTTAATCACCTTTAATACTCAGTTTTATTCATTTTTTGTCTTCTCTAATACCCTGCTGCTACACTGTTCTTCCCTCTATGTTTCCCTATCATGTTTTGTTTATGTACAGCCCTTTGCCTTGCTCCTGAAATGCATTATGTAAATTGACTTGCCTTCACTAAATTGCATTTAGAAATCAACATGTGTTTGTTGGCCCTGTGATGGAGTGCTGACCAGTGGCCCTCTGCCTCTTGCCCAACGTCCCCTGGAGGTAGGCACCAGTCACCCAGCAACCCCTCAAGAAAGTGGGTATACTGTAGGTGTTAGAGCATTACATCTGTTCTGTCTAATTCAGCTTTAGCCCAACTGTTAACCTGTTCATATCATCCAAGGCCAGACCAGTTGAATATTTCTGCCCACAAAACTACTACTCAAGAAAGGAGGTATTTTTACCTTAAATCAATAGCTTAATATGGAACCTTTAATATCTCAAGACATTGGCACCAAATGTCCACCCACCGAGCAAAAATGGTTGAAAAGACATTGAAAGGGCGACATGATTTATGTCCAAATAAAGTCTACATTTGGTTGAAAAAATGAAAGTTGAAAAGACGTAATTTTCAGATAATTGAAAACACTTTTCAACATCTATTATTGCGCCAAAGTGGAGCAAAATCAGACCAATCAAACACAGTCCATTTGGCACAACTATTTCTGGACTAAATCAAGACTATGATGGACTGACCATATTTAGCCTATAAAACAACATTTAAATGACGTCTGGTGTTCAGGAGGAATATTGTGCCCCAAATATAATTTTTTTGGGATGAACAATATTTTCCAGATCTCTCTAAACTCTATTGAAAAGTAGAAGCTTCGCATGTTCCCACTGGAATCCTCTCCCCATCTGTGACTGGTGGATGTCTGAGACCTCACACTCCGCAACCATCCATATGAGGATGCTCCTCAGATATGCTGTGGAGTATAAATCAGGAGACATGCTTGGCCACGCCAGTACCTTTACATTCACCTTTAGCAAGGTGATGGTAATCTAGTGATCATGTGGGAATACTACAAGTAGGAGCTCCTGCCCCAGTATGTCACGGTGGGTGTTAACGTTCATACTTGCCTCAATGAACTGTAGTTCACTACAACTGGAAGGACTCATGCAGCCCCAACCTGTAACTCTCCCGCTACCATCACTTTCTGTAGGCATGACCTACTTGTCTTTCTACTCCTTACCTACTTACTGACAAATAAGCTTGACACAATCAGAATCAAAGAGGGTTACCTTTCTCTCTCTCCGGACCACAGGACATAGTTCCAGTAATCCATGTCCTTGATCTACTTTTTGTCAGCAAACTGTTTATGGGCTTTCCGGAGGATCATCTCTAAAAGAGTCCTCATTTTGGGATGACAAGCATGCAGACAAAATATTTGCAGTGTAAGGCGTAAAGTCTGAGTGCCGACGCAGATGACCTCTAACCCTTCAAATGCTGCAGCAAAGCTGGTAGCACTAAAAAGTCAATTTTCAAAAGAAAACCTCTGGATACGACAATGAGCATGTTCACTGAACGTCCAGTCCTTTAGTGAGCTCTCAGGTTGTTAGCAATCTTATAGCATGCATCGGCCATCTATACATTGGGCAACATTATTTGCTTTCACATCATTACAACCCTTTGCTCTAAGGTGCTCTGCTAATATTCAAGTGGACGGCATTAAAGTGTATGAGCAATTGCACCAAATATAAAACACCTGCTCCCCTTCTGCACCTAAGAACTTGTAACACTGATACCCCTTTTCCCACGGACCAAAAACAACAACAGCATTCAGCGTCTGCTCTGCCGATAATGCAAGCGTAGAAGAAGAAATGTGCTGTTTACCTGTGCAAAGAAAGAAACAACGAAAGAAAAATGTCT
>NW_015155382.1:0-2354 GCF_000732505.1 Cyprinodon variegatus | reverse complement strand
ATATATATATATATATATATATATATATATATATATATATATATATATATATATATATATATATATATATATATTTTATATATAGTGTGGGGTGTATGTGTGTGTGAGTGTGTGTGTGTTGGAGGGGAACGTGTACATATGGGGACATTCAACTGGTCCCCACTCTGAAAGAAGGGACCTTTTCGTTCTGTAACTACTACCTCGGTATTTATGTCAAATTTACTACAAATTTCCATGTCAGTGCCTTTACTTCAAAAGGACCCCTTTTATTTAATGTGTTACTTAGAATTAATTTGTAAACTTAATTCATCTTATCAAATAGTGTTAATAAAACAATTCAAATAAGCTCCAAACTTGACAGATGCAAGTATTAGGTACTTGGATATTAGGGGTAAACTTTGTGATTTTATTCCTTGTCTGACTATATTCAGGTCAGCAATAAAAAATATTGGGTGCTTGTCGGCTGCACGGTGGCGCAGTTTGTAGCATTTTTGCCTTGCAGCTAGAAGGTTCTTGTTTTGATCTTTTGTTTAAAGTTTGCATTTTCTCCCCATGCATACCTGGGTTCTCTCTGGGTACTCCCTCCACACTCCAGAAATATCACTGTTAGGTTAATTGGCTCTTCTAGATTCTCCTTGTGCGTGTATGGCTGCATGCCTCTCTGTGTAAAATTTACCAGCAAACCAAAAGTACATGTTTTGCGTAAGAGAAATTTGGTTGTAAAATTAAGATTTTTTTTTTTTTTTTATGAAGTCAATTCTTAGTAATTAAACCCAACTTAGATTTTATTGAATTAAATTCACCAAAAAATTCCTATGTGGAAAAATGGACTCCAATTTGTTTTCAATAAATATGGAATATACAAATCATCTTTAAATGGGGGTTACATTTTAGACTAAGATGTGAAGTAAGTTTAGGTTAGGGTTAAGTATGTGTTGGTAATGGTTAGGGTTATGGTAACGGTCTTGGTTAGGCTTTATAATATGAATCTAAGTTAATAAAATATCACCGTAAATAAAAATAAAAAAAACCTGTGTGTGTGTGGGTCTGTGTGTGTTGTTCTGCTGTTATACCGTGGAATTGGAAGAAAATTACCCACACATCATCTCCCCTCTTTACCACACAGGTAGGCAATAAATATGCCATCAGTTGGCTACCTTCAGATGAAGGTAACAGCATCCGGTAATCACACATCTCTTTCACAGACTTCAGTGAAATAATGATTAATATGACACTTTGTGATTAAATTTTTTAAAGCACTGACTTAATAAGCTTGCTAAGTTGTGGCACCCTGTTGATTGCAGTGGGGTAATCAAAGGCATCTGTATGGGTCCATGTCCTCATCAGATAATCCCAGGAGCAGGCAAAACATGCCCTCCTGCCAATGGACCTCAGAAACCTTATACAACTGTACTATGAATGCAGATGAGGCTATTATGAATGTAATTGCATTTTTTTTAGTTCCAAGGTTAAAGGGTAAAAAGAAGATCAAACAAGCACAGATTATTTTTCAATTCATATTTCAACTTAGGAATACAGTGACTATAAGGCAGAAAGTAGAGAGCAACAAATTACAAGGCCAGAGACCAGAAATTGTTAACATTCTCTTGTTCAGCTCTGATAACTTATTGACTAAAAATTCAAGTTTTATTTTTGTAGCTCTAACTTAAATTAATAACTTTGGTTGTTAACTCGTAATTGAATAAGGTGATTCAAACTAACCATTTTGTTTTAGCTTATAATGTATAAACTATCTTAAATGCAATTAATTGGGTAAATTTAATTCGGTTACATGTTACCGGATTGAGAAATTAATTCAAGTTGGATATGCATGAGTGAAATTTGTAAACAAAAACAAAAAATGCCTTCCTTTTTAAATTATACCTCATCTACTTGCATCATTTGCTCTAAAGCACTTTTATAAAAAAAAAAAAACAACAAAAACAAACAGATGGTAGCTAGAGGAATTTGTTAAATTTATTTTAGCATCTTCAGTTACTTTAATACTATTGCTATATGTCTTACCATAATACCTAAAATAATGTTGATCTTATATTAACTTATAGATGCAGCCCTAGTCCAACACTAGTCAATGTTTGTTGTTGTTTTATTATTTAACACTGTGCAGATTATTACAAGTTTGACATATATTTTCAACCCCAAAAATTTGCAAAGTGATCTTGAATAAAGTAAAATGATGAGTCAATAACTTGGTCTATTAGAGAAGAAATATTTGGGTCAAAATCAAAGTATATATATTTTTTACAAAATGTCATTCAAAATACACAGAATAAGAAAACTAAGAAAGAATTATTTAAATAAATTGGTGGTTCTTTCTACAGTGTAAAATGTGT
>NW_015155381.1:0-2355 GCF_000732505.1 Cyprinodon variegatus | reverse complement strand
ATATCAAAAAAGTACTCCAGAGTGTTGTTCAGCATGGGGGTGAGTAGAAAATGAAGGCTAATCATGTTTTGGGTGTACTATTCCTTTAAGCACATGTGTCAACAAGCCGAGAAGTCGGCCCCAAATGAAAATATCATTCCTGTCATGCATGTTTCTTTGAAGGTTTTGATTGTAGCTTTACCTTGTCCAAGCATATTCAGAAATTTGGAGAACAAATGAGATGTTTGTTTAAATTGAAGTCTGTACTAATTAAAATACATGTTCTCTACTTTTTTTTATTTATTTATAGACAATCCCTTGATGCATGCTCCTTTTCTTGTACACCTTTGTTTTGTGCTATTCTTCTGGTGTAACACAGATGGCTTTGGCACAAGCTGTGATGTTAATCTTGGGAGGAGGATGCCAGAGGCTCCAATCGCTCTGTAGAAACATTTCCATGCTGCTGTTTGTCTTGCTTTGTTCTGTCTTTGCTCTTTGGAATTTTTTATAAATCCAAAAACTTCCTGTTTCTGCCAGTTGGGACTCCACATGTAGATTTTTATCTTGCTGTTGAAAGCAGAGCGCACTCTCCCAGACACAGTTTACCTCTGACTCTCTGCTGATATTTCTGTGGTATTTGGCAGCGAGCTTGTTTTCTTCCAGAATCGATCAGATGCTTGGATTGTAAATGTGGAGAAGTCGATGATGCCATGATGGCAACACCTACCTGCCTCTCTTGGATGGCTTGGATATCTTGTGGAAAGTAAACAAAACCCCTAAAAAAAAGATTGGCACTGCTTTTGTATCTTGATTTAAAGCGATTGATTTCACTGTTATCCAAGATCAGATTAAAGGTACACAGTGTGTATATATTTATTTTTAGTCTTTTGCAAAAACATAAGAATTCTATTTTTGTATCAGTCCTCCACAAACTAGCAGCATTTTTATTGAGGATAATAGTTTTTGTGTGTGTGTGTGTGTGTGTGTGTGTGGTTATTTGTAAATTGATTTTAAAGCCAGTGCATTAAGGATCCTGAATGCTAATAGCGTCATTATTAGAGTTCTGCCACTCAGAGTTTGACGGTTCTATGATTGTTGGTTTATAAAAATGGCATACCCTTTTAAAAACGGCTAAAGGTACAGTTGATAAGGTAAAAATGTGTGGCTGATTTTCTATTTGAGTAATGGACTTCCTGCTGTGTCCAACTTGTCATATAGCTGTACATTTTTAGTCATAGCACCAAGTATGGTAAAACGCTGCATAGTGTTTTCTCTTTTGACTAACATTTATAACTTAAAACCACAACTCCTCAGTAGACTCTCCAAACAAAAGTTTGAAATCCCAAGTGTCTAACTGGTTACAGACATGAGGCCCCACAAGAGACGAAGGTTCAGACTCGGTGACTAAAGCACTAGCCATATCAGAATCCTGCATCTTTAAACATGCCTGAGTTCCCGTGTCAATTAGCCAACCAAAGAGCTTCAGGAAAGAACCTGTTGGACCTGCGGCAATTTTCCCTTAGGTGTTACTCCCTACAGGGACAATGGAAAAAATGTCAGTTTAAAAAAGAAATAGTTAAATCAAGATCTATGTTGGATACACTGTTACAGCATGACTTTTTGCAAAATCTATAAGACTTGTTTTTTATTATACTGGATAAGTGTTTAAAGGAGAGCCCCTTTATTGCTAATTCAGAATATGTTAACTTGTAATGGGTTAAGTACAGTATGCATATGAAAGTATAGTTGTCACAATGGTCCTACAAATGGTCTGAATGATTAGATGGATTTTATGCACCTATTGCCATGGATTTGAATAGGAAACAAGATTATTGAGATAGGTCAACTAATGCATTTTAATACTAGTGTATTTGAATGTCTTTTTTTGTAATTACCAAGGGAATCAGAAGATTATTTTCCCTTTGCATTGTAACCCATTAAAAGTTCATTGCAAATACATTTTCTATGAAATAAGTTTCTGTTATTGCCATGACTAACCATCAATACTAACTCACATTACCCATTTCATAACTTCTTTTTCTACCGCCAAATCATTTCTACAGCCCTTCCTTATCTTGATGATCTTGATCACCAAGCACCTAAATATTTTTTCTGCACAAAAGGCTCATTGTCTGTGAAGATTCTCAGTCATCCAGCTCATGGTCAAGCTTGAAATGTTCAGATTAGGCAACAGGTCGTGAAGTTTTCTAGAAGACGTTCCATGGCTCTTTAAAGCTTTTCTTCTTCCAAAAGGCTCATTGTTCCCCTTTAACGTTCATCTTAAATGGTTAAATATATTTCCAGAAAACTATTTCTTAATGGCACCAGAAATTCTATAATTTACCAAATACTGGTCTAGCAGTTATTTGCAGTTAA
>NW_015155380.1:0-2356 GCF_000732505.1 Cyprinodon variegatus | reverse complement strand
GTTGGCTTTTACATTAAGTTTTGTCACCCCTGGATGCTAAAATAACTTGTGCAGAGCTGCAAGGTGGACTATACTATAAAACATCACTAGTCCTAAGGAAGTGTAGACTGTGAGGTGAAAGTGGATTTCAGTGATTCGCCCATAGCTAAAGGGATGACCATAAAGATGACTGCTGCACACAGACACTTAAGATAAGCTCACAAAAAACTTTTGCTCTCAAAAATAAAGCTATACTTTTAGAGCAGTTTAATGTGTTTTCTACAATCTCTTTTGTTGTTTAAAAAAATATTAGACAATATTATGAATGTTTCTTGTTAAAAAGATTTTTTTAACGTTTAAGTCCACACACTTTATGCTTTGTGGTATTCTGCACTTTAAAGATTCATCTTGGTAAACACCACAATGCTTTAAATAAATACAAATGCTGGGAACCAATTCTTTTTTACATTTCCTTAATATTTTATTTCTATTCAGCTACACAAGCATCCTCTTTAAACTACTAAGAATTGTACTATAAATTTGACTTTACCTTATTCTATGTACACCTTAGTAATTTATTGATATGCCGCCTTTTTGGTTCTATAGAAATAGCCACCCTAGCTACAGCGGGAGGAGCGTAAGCTCTGATCGTCGAGCAAAACTCAACAGCATCCGCACCTGGATGTTCTTCTCCTCCAGGTGTGTTATTACCGTAGAAAGAGCGTTAGCATGCTGTGCTCAGAACAGCCCTGTGCTAGCTGGTAAGCAGCTGTTAGCTAGCTGATTAGCAGCTGTAAGCTAGCTGATTAGCAGCTGTAAGCTAGCTAGTTAGCAGCCGTTACCTAGCTGGTTAGCAGCTGTTAGCTAGCTGATTAGCAGCTGTAAGCTAGCTGGTTAGCAGCCATAAGCTAGCTGATTAGCAGCTGTAAGCTAGCTGATTAGCAGCTGTTAGCTAGCTGGTTAGCAGCCATTTGCTAGCTGATCAGCAACCGTTAGCTAGCTGGTTAGCAGCTGTAAGCTGTAAGTAGCCATTAGCTAGCTGGTTAGCAGCTGTTAGCTAGCTAGTTAGCACTCATTAGCTAGCTGATTAGCACCTGTAAGCTAGCTGGTTAGCAGCAGTTAGCTAGCTGATTAGCAACAGTTAGCTAGCTGGTTAGCAGCTGTTAGCTACCTTATTAGCAGCTGTTAGCTAGCTGGTTAGCAGCCATTAGCTAGCTGATTAGCAGCTGTTAGCCAGCTGGTTAGCAGATGTTTGCTAGCTGGTTAGCAGCCATTAGCTAGCTGATTAGCAATCGTTAGCTAGCTGGCTAGCAGCTGTTAGCTGTTAGTAGCCATTAGCTAGCTTGTTAGCAGCCATTAGCTAGCAGCTTAGCAGCTGTTAGCTAGCTTATTAGCAATTCTTAGCTAGCTGATTAGTAGCTGTTAGCTAGCTAGTTAGCCAGCTGGTTAGCAGCCATTACCTAGCTGGTTAGCAGCTGTAGTAGCCATTAGCTAGCTTGTTAGCAGCCATTAGCTAGCTGATTAGCAGCTGAAGGCTAGCTGGTTAGCAGCTGTAACCTAGCTGGTTAGCAGCTGTTAGCTAGCTAGTTAGCAGCATCAGCTAACTGATTAGCAATCATTAGCTAGCTGGTTAGCAGCTGTTAGCTATTAGTAGCCAATAGCTAGCTTGTTAGCAGCCATTAGCTAGCTGATTAGCAGCTGTTAGCTAGTTGGTTAGCAGCCGTTACCTAGCTGGTTAGCAGCTGTTAGCTATTAGTAGCCATTAGCTAGCTTGTTAGCAGCCATTAGCTAGCAGATTAGCAGCTGTTAGCTAGCTGGTTAGCAGCCATTACCTAGCTGGTTAGCAACTGTTAGCTAGCTGATTAGCAGCTGTTAGCTAGCTGGTTAGCAGCCATTAGCTAGCTGGTTAGCAGCTATTAGCTAACTGGTTAGCAGATGTTTGCTACCTGATTAGCAGCTGTTAGCTAGCTGGTTAGCAGCCGTTAGCTGTTAGCTATCTGATTAGCACCTATTAGCTAGCTGGCTAGCAGCCGTTTGCTAGCTGATTAGCAGCTGTAAGCTAGCTGATTATAAGCTGTTAGTTAGCTGATTAGCAGCTGTAGATGGTTAGCAGCTCTTAGCTGCCGTTAGCTAGCTGGTTAGCAGCTCTTAGCTGTTAGCTACCTGATTAGCAGCTGTTATCTAGCTGGTTAGCAGCCATTAACTAGCTGGTTAGCAGCTGTTAGCTTTTAGCTAGCTGGTTAGCAGCTGTTAGCTATTAGCTAGCTGATTAGTAGCTGTTAGCTAGCTAGTTAGCCAGCTGGTTAGCAGCCATTTGCTAGCTGGTTAGCAGCCATTAGCTGTTAGCTAGCTGATTAGCAGCTTATTAGCCGTATAG
>NW_015155379.1:0-2361 GCF_000732505.1 Cyprinodon variegatus | reverse complement strand
TGACTAAATAAGGAAAAAAAAAGTGATTGGCTTTAAGGAGGGAGGAGATGCAGGACACTGAGTTTGAGGGAAAACCTGCAACTGACCAGGTTAGCTCTAGGAAGTATGTTACCACAGAAACAGAGGTTAAGAGTTTTTTATCAAACATGCTTTGTGAAACAGACCACAGGTCTGGATAAAAACTTCTTGATAGCTGCAAAGACATGGGCCTAGGCTGGAATTCCCCTTTTAATGTTCAGTATTTTCAAGTTTCTTTCCAAGAGGAGGAAACTCTTAGATTTCATTTCAGATCATGGTTTAAATCATAAAAAACCCAACATCCGGTATTCTGAAGCAGCCCCCCAGCCAGGTGCGGCCCTTTACCTGTGGCCATCTGGTTTCTGTACAAGAAGAGCACAAGTTGCCAGCATTAAGTCAGACCTGTTCCTGCATGTTGGACTCTGACAGAGCTGCCCTCTGTCCTGTTCATTACCTTTATAGACAGGATTTATAGGTGCAGTCAGAGTCTGGTTCAGGGTCCAGCAGATTTCGTCACTGCTTTCTTCTCCTGAATACAAGCGGCTGAAATTAGCTGT
Organism: Cyprinodon variegatus; assembly: GCF_000732505.1. NCBI lineage: Eukaryota > Metazoa > Chordata > Actinopteri > Cyprinodontiformes > Cyprinodontidae > Cyprinodon > Cyprinodon variegatus. Next base: position 1,786 of record NW_015155379.1, on the reverse strand, counting down.
CTCTCCTTAGGGTGCCTGAGCACTCCCTTAAAGGGTGAGGAGCTCAATAGAGCCGCTTCTCCTCTACATATAGTCAGCTGAGGTGACTCGGGCATCTTTATTGGATGTCCCCCCTGGTTCAGGCATGTAACACTGTTTGGGAAGTTTGGGAGTCTCTGAAGAGACTGCTGTTGCCGGATAAACTGTAAGACTACAACTACATTAAGTATCTGACAGAATTAAAGCATGCACATGCAAAAATGAGTGGATGAAAAACCTGGTAGGAAAAAGGGAACCAGTATATAGGCCTTAAAGGACTGTTAACATCCATTTAATAATAATTGAGCTGGAAGAACTGCATCAAGAGAAACCACGCAATGGCAAATCATATACATTGGCTGCAAATGTTATTCTTTACATTCTAGTCTCTCCAAGGGAACTTATCCATATTCTCTTTTTCGCATAACCTGTACAGCTAAAATTAGTTCTAATAACCGGGCAGGTAGAACTGCCCAGTCAAAAGCGATCCTGAATATGTTTTTTTTTTCCCCTATGGAAAGATTTGAATTTAATATCCATCTGGGGAAATCTGCAAAGGAAAATGGGTGCATTCAAGTCCAGTACAGTACAAGTACAGTTGTGCAAAGTCTTTAGTCATGCAACAAAACATTTTGAATTGAAAAAGCTTCCTGGATGGGAAGCAAAATGTCTGCAGACTTGCTAAACAGAGTCCAATGGTTTTTGTTTTTTGGAATGACTATGACCTAGATAACTGAGAATCTTCACCAGTACATGCAACAAATGGTTGTAAAAACTTCTGACACAGCACCCCGAATACAAATGCACTGCATGATTTACAAATTTATTTGTGAAGGTAAACAAGAAGTATGCATCATACCCTTGTTGGTTTGACAGAAAAAGCCCCAACTAAACAGCTGTGAAAAATTATTTAAAAAGATCCTGCATTTTCATGCTATGACATAATACAGGCTAGAGTAATGGTAATTTGAGGTTTTATATTCTTTAAATGCCACACTTTGATTTAGTTTTTTTTGTGATTCAACACACAAATAATCAACTAATACATTTTATTGACTTATAAATAGCTGTGATATAGATAAAAAAAACTTGAACCCTGAGAAGACTGAATATTTAAATGTTTTTCATCTTTAAGTGCAATTCATTTCTCTGTAACTTTCATCTTTGGCCAAATGCTGTTACTGATAATTAAAATGTCTTCCCTGACCTCATGTCAGATGAATACTGACTCTTAATGCCGAGCAGTGATTTGTATTTATATAGTAATAATGCTCTTCAAGTTTTCCCACTGGACATCGTCTCTCTTCCGGTTTCTCACATGTCGTTCCTCCATTCAGGATCCAGTTGTTGTTGGACAACACTCTCGGCAGTCTCAACTGGAATAGAGAGGAAAAATGTGTCATCATTGTTTGAAAATACAGCTTATTTTTCTTTTAAGAGAGGAGATGAGATGGGTTTTACTCTGAGCCTCAATGCTGATGTAGAGTGCAGACAATCTGGCTACGATCTCCCCCTCATCTTCCTCAGCATGCGTGAAGCCCTCATAGCCTCCTTCCTCTTTGCAGTACTCGATAAAGCTTAAAAACAAAGAAAGGAAAAAACAACAGAATTTTCTTCTATGGAAGCTCTGATTTCACTTCTATTATATTGAAGTCTGCAACCGTTTGCATATGAAATATTACCGGGCCCAGGTAGAATCTGCATTCAATACCAGGGGGTTTCCCACCACGATCAGCAGAGCTTTGGCTCGAGTCACAGCCACGTTGAA
>NW_015155378.1:0-2361 GCF_000732505.1 Cyprinodon variegatus | reverse complement strand
AACAATCAGAAAGCGTAATGCTACGTTCACATCCCTTGCGCTTTTTGCAGCAAAAAAAAGGCTCTGCTGTATTATTTCTGACGCTGCTCAGAGGACCGTCTTTTTTTTTGTGGAGTTTTTACGGCACTAGTGGCTCGTTTTTTCGACAGTAGGCTGACAGAAAAGGACCACAGGCCAGGTTCAAACCCAGGTTGCCCGCGTTGAGGAGGCGTGCAGTAAAATATATCCAGATGCTCCTGTGTTAAATGGCAGAGAGCAGCTTTGCTACATTTGCTGCGATAAGTTGATAAAAAGTAGTTTTAATATATTTTTGTGCTGAGTATTTGTTGGAGCTCTGTTGGAGCCACTCAGACCCCCACACACCGGCAGTGTGCTGGAAATTCCCAGCAGCAGTTGCCTCTTCGGGTTTTACCCCTACTGTTGGTGGCGGCTGGCAGTAGATGTAAGCGTTTTTCAGGTATGTGGTACAAACTGCAGGCACCAGGATAATAAAAGCAAACATATTTTGCCGCCAGGTTTAGACATTTTAAGTTACGGTAGTTTAGGCGTTAATAAACTGTTTCAGAGGAGTGATCATTGCAATCTGCATCAGCCTCCCTGCCAGCTCGACGTGGCACGTCGAGCAGCAAAAGTTAAATTTTTAGCATTTGAGCAAAGTTTCCAGGGCAAAACATTCCAAAAACAGGGCGTACAATGTATAGCTGTATGCATTGTTAGCTTAAAAAGTCTGGTCCCAGCATTTCAAATATGCTGGGAAGAGGAAGCATCTTGCTACCTCTCGCCAATTAATTTAGCATTGGAACCTCCTGAGGTTTGTAGGATCTATATGGTTTCCCACAATCCTTTGTGTTGCAGGCGGCATAGCCCACCTCATGGAGGTTAACTACATCTTTTTTTTTTGGTAATTCTAATGTGATCGGCGTCATTCATGTGTTTGTTGCTTAACGAAGGCTGTCTGGATTTAGTAGTATAGAGCGCCTTTCTTACCGTCGACCCTGCAAAAGGTTAAAGAATAGGAGCTACAATTGGAGTCAGTCTAAAGCTCTATTTGAGTTGAACTGTAAGCCAGAATCATCAAATTATTAAATATTGAAGACCTTTATAATTAATTCAAATATTCCATTATTGATGTCACCTAGATAGTCATATTCAAGGTTAAAGAAGTTATTTCAGCAATTCAATTACACACAAAAAGTCTTTATTTCAGTCTGTTGTGACATTTCAGATTAGAAAATAACATCATGCCAGAAACACTTCTTACTTTAACGAAAATGATTATTATTATAGTCCTTTGTGGTCATAATTTTTCACAAATAGACTCCGAATTGAAGCTTTACTTTTTGAAATACCATGTTCTATCTTATGAAGATACACCTGCAGAGAATTATTGAAAGGCGTATACCAAAGAGTGTTTAACCCACTGATTATCACAAGTGCTGCAGATTCTTTTCAATATAGAGCAGCCATTTTTTAGATCTCAAAAACACAATTAGTGTGGAATAATACCAGCATGGCTGTAATCAGCATAAGATGACCAGAACCATCTCTTTACGATTAGACTGGATTTTTCCCTGAGCTACAAGCTAACTCATGGTAATCCAAGTTTAAGAAGTAGCCTAGCGGTGCTAATCCTAGCTGTTGGCTTAGTAAATGCTGACTTTTCTGTGTACACTCCGTATGATTTACTTCCTATAAGGAGGGAAAAGCTTAGCTGTGAAATGTTCCATTTGTAAAAGACTTTTTTAAATTAGATTCCCTGGTTCTATGTTCAAACCTGCAGCCAGTACAGGGACCAAACGTTTAAATTCCTTAGTTTGCTGTTGAAGTATTTTCTCTGGTTATGACAAACACCTTTTAGAAATGACCCATTATGGTTCCTACAGTTAGCCTGGTGCTGAAAAGATGGAGTTTAAAGGTATAGTGGAGGATTTTCATCAATTTTGGGGAAGATCCCTCTTGTTTTAGTCTTAAAATTTGCTGTTTGCATAGCTCACTGTGTCTGAACCATCTTATCCCAGAATGCTTTATGAGGAGAGCTCTCCTCACAAAGCATTCTGGGATATATCTCCCTCTTGTGAGGCCACTTTCAAAGAACTGAGGAATAAGGTGAGCTTCATGTCTCTCTGAAACTGTGCATGTGCAGAAAAAGAAAGCTAACTGGGGACGAGCGCGTAGGACGGCCTTACGTAAACAGAACATCCTCCACTATACTAGACTGGTTCACCTTAAACATACAACCAAAGATTTAGATTAAGGCACTTTTGTAAAAGCTAAAAACCAGTTTAAAAAACAGACTTTTACTGAGACCTCAAGAGATTCAGGGTTCAGATTTGTTTGCTTTTTCAGTGCAACAGTACTTAC
>NW_015155377.1:0-2362 GCF_000732505.1 Cyprinodon variegatus | reverse complement strand
AAAAAAAGGTAAGGATTATGATAACTTACATGTATGAATAAGAATTTTGCCAAATATTGTGATCAGATTAATCCCCAGTCTCATATTTATATTAGTCCTCTTCTCATGCAAACCAGAAATAGCATAGTGAAACATTAGCATCTATATTACAAATAATAAAGTGATTACAACCTTTTATTTTATGTAATTGCTTTGCATTTTCAAAATAAATGATTGATTGTTTCTGGATGCTCTGTGCAAACTGAACTATAGGGGCCGATTTTTTTTGAATAGTCTATATTTCATCACTTCATGGTTAGTAGGCTAAATCCTATGCAATGCTTTAAAAGAAACCTTTCTCATTTTTTTATTAATCAAAAGTTTTGGAGAAAATTTCCCTATTTGTTCCCCCTGTGAATCTGGGAGAAAGTTCTTTTAAAACAATGCACTAATTATATCCTGCCTGAAAAGAAGATTTTATTATCTTTACAGGATGGAGAAAAAGCAAGCTTTACCGTAGATGGTATTAGCTACCTTTAAAGAAAGATTTAATTTCAACATAAAGACTATTTTATGTTTTATGTCATGAAAAATAAGTATTGATCCAAACTCCAGTCTAGAAGGTGACGGTAATGCACATACATTAGATTGTTTGCCAACCACAATAAAATACCAAAAAGAAGAAGAAGGAATTATGGGAGCAACATGTCTGCACAGCAGAAATGGTGACAATAATACTAAGCTTACAATGGGTAGAGGAAGTTAGACCAGACAGGGTGGTGGTCTGTACAGATTCCAAAGCAGTTTTAGAAAGTACACAGGGAGAAGGAAATGATAGAAAAGGTTTAGTTTAAAAAATCAAACACAGTCTATTTAGATTATATAGGAGTGGCATTGATGTTTGGTTATGTTGGGTTCCAGCACATGAAGGTATAAAAGGCAATGAAAAGGCAGATATATTAGCAAAAAGGGCTTTAGAGGGAACAATAATTATTGCAATTCCTTTTTGGAAAGAAGGTAAATCACTTATTAAAAGAGTAAAGAAATTGAAAAATGGCAAAAGAGATGGAATGAAGATAAGAAAGGAAGAGGATTATATAAGGTAGAAAAATCAGTATTAAATAGAAACATTAATGAGAGAAACAGAAGGGAAGGAGTAATAATGATCAGATTAAGAGTGGGTCATACCTGTTTAAATGACAATTTAAATTTAATAGCGAGGAAAATAATCATAAATGTGAAGGGTGTGGAGAAAAAGAAAATGTAGGACATAAAATGTAAAATGTATGAAAGTGAAAGGGAGAAATTAAGAAGGATGGTGGGAAGGAAAGGCCAAGAATGGAGCCTTATATTGGGAAATGGAGGAAATATAAAAGATATTCAGAGAATAAGGAAAGCATTAATTATTTATCTACAGAATACAAAAAAAAAAAGAATTTGATGTAAAGTAATGTTGTTACACTCGTGCACAGTAGGTGGCTGTATGCACCTTAAAGTTGCTTGCAAACCGCCATTATAAAAAAGAAGAAGAAGAAGAAAGATGTCTGCGCCCTATCTTTACCCTTATGTATGCATAGCAGCATTTTCTAGTTGTCTTTAAGAAGATCGCTGTTATTTAAAGGGTTTTGTTGTGGTTTTATCTCAGAGGATGGGTGAGCAGGGGAACGGACCGGGGCTCTCCCGGGCAGTGATCGCTGAAATGTTGATAAAAAACTTTGAGAAGCTGCCTGACATCGATCAGAAGCTCTTCATGTATGGACCCTTGTATCTGGGGGGAAACGCCGGCCTGGCGGGGCTGATCGCCAACAGTCTGTACCGGAGGACTCTGAACGTCCAAGCGGCTCGCTTTGCCTCCAACCTGCCGATGGCCGTGCTGCCCTTCCTCACCACCTGCGCTCTCTACAACGCTGCGGTGTCTCAGCCCCTCCTCACCGGGGAGCTCAACTGCCCCACCTGCTCCCTGCTCAGAGGCGCGCTGGTCGGGGTGGTCGGTGGGGGCCTGTACCCGATGCTCCTGGCTTTACCGCTCAACTTCGGCCTTGCATCCAGATACAGCACCGCTCCGCTGCCAGAGAAGGGCGCCATGCTGCGCTACTGTGTGGACATCTCCAGACCCGTCTTTAATAAGATGAGGGCAGTTTTTCTTCTGCAGGCTTTCTTCGGCACCTACCTGGGCTCCAGGCATTTCCAGAGTTACACCACGCTGGCTCACATCACCTTCGGCAAGAGCGAAGATCTGCAAGATTAAAATAAAATGCACTGAGAAAAACCTCCTTATTTTATACTGATGCCAATCTGATGTAACTTTGGTTGATTACTGGAGAATAAAAGGACATCTGGACTAATATTTGTTGTCATTACAACATTCTCTCAATTTATTGCT
>NW_015155376.1:0-2363 GCF_000732505.1 Cyprinodon variegatus | reverse complement strand
ACCTTCACCCCTTAAAGAAGCAAGAGCAGCAAAAACGCGTATGGTGCTTCATTTTTTATGCTTGTGCAGGTTTAGTTCTGGCCCGAGGCTGAAGCATCTTTGCTGCGCAGTGGAAAAGTGGGTCTGATGAGCATTGGGCGGAGCTACCCTATCCTTTCTTTGCCTGGAACAATGGCAGCTATATTTGCTGTGATAAGTGGGTAAAAAGTAGTTCAAATCTATTTTGAAGTGAGAAAGTCCACCTGAAAACATCATCAGTGCAGTCAGTACAACTAGATTACCATCCTGCCTTCAAATGTTATTTCTGTCGGAGCTGCTCAGACCCCCGTACACCTGCAGTTCGCTGTCACTTGGAATCCCATTCAACAGCAGCCTCTGGCTCATTTTAAGTTAATTCAAGTGTTAATAAACTGTTTCAGAGGAGTGATCATAGTGCTCTGCATCTGCCTGTCCGCCTGCCAGCTCTGAGATCAGTGACCCGCTGCTTCAGCTGCTCTGCAGCGCATACGTGTTCCAAGTGTTTTGAAGCCGTGGTTTCGAGGGGTGGTCTGAAGGGAGAGGCATGGTTGTGAATGTTCAAAAAATAGCTTGCTGGAACCGTTTTTCCAAGATCTCCTACAGCACCTTTAACTTCAAGTCAGCTCTTAGGTCTCTGCTGCAATGGTTTTAATCTATTGACATCAAGGATCAGAATCCTGAAACTTTTATGTTTCTCTATATTAACACACCTGAACATAACTAAGTCAACAGCAAGACTGCAGAACTTGAGTGATCAGGAGGTAATTCAGTCCCTTAATTGAGCTATTTTGGTCTTCAGACAGACCAAAAAGTTGTGGTTCCTAATGACTGGAGTTTGACACCCCAGTGGCAGACTTGGGACATTACCTGGAAAAATATGTTGGTGGACATCTCCAGTAGGGCTAATAAAATACATCCATTCTTAATAGAATTGCATTTCCTAGTCCTGGAAATTGTCAATCAATTCAAAATGCTCAAAAATCGATTTAAAAATACATTTAGGCTCTGTGTTTTTCCTACTCCTACAAGAGAAGAAACTATGTATTGCAGGAGACAGCCACCGTAGAACGCAGTCTACCGCAAGGTAGTTAGCCTATTAGCCAGCCTCTTCAGCAAAATAATAATTGAACTCTATTGATCTCACATTGGAGAAATATACCTCTGCATTTAACCCATCACCTAGGGTAGCAGTGGGCTGCCATCGTGGGGCGCCCGGGGAGCAATCAGGGGGATGAGGGTCTTGCTCAGAGACCCAGAGTGGCAGTCTGTGTGAGTGGGGCTCAAACTCACAACCTCAGGGTTCCAAGCTCTATGTCCTAACCACTAGGCCACCATTACCCCAAGAAGAAGTAGTGCACACCTGCAGCGTTGTCGCTATAAGCTAGTGTTTGGGCATACTTTTCATTTACAATGGCCCATGCAGAAAATGATTATTTTGAATTTAAAAATCATTCCTGAATCAAGTCGTTAACCTAAAAATCAAATTAAATATTTATAGTCAGTGAGGTTTGGATCTCTAGTGTCTAATATGAAAAAAAAAAGTCAGCACCTTTTTGTATCAACTGGACAATAAATAAAACTAAACATTGCTCAAATGTCCTGATTTGTGTGTTGTTTTTTTTTGTTCCTGGCAGCTATGTCTGCATGTCTTTCTAAACCTAGTCTACTAGTCTGATTAGTATGAAGAATTGCTGGAAGGTCTATGACAATGCAAACAACTTTTCACTGTGACTATATCCAGGATATATCAATGCTGAAAGGCTTTGCATATAATTAGTCTCACTTTATCCTTATTCAAAAATAGTTTACTATCATATTTGAAATTTAGCCAGAGGTATAATATTATGGTCTTAAAGGTCCCATGTTTGGCTGCATTTAACAATGAACATGTTTTCTCTGTTTTTGCAGAAAATTCCTCTCAGATTAGGCAGATGGCCAAATATCTCCTAATGCAGCCTTTCTCTGGATGACCTGTTTTGACTTTCCACAACCCTGTCCTCTCGAAGGCCACATCCCCACAACCCGCAAACCATGACAACCATTCAGAGTTCTTAAAGATAAGCTAGGGGCATGAAATCATTCATTAGATGAAGGCTGTAGCTTGAGCGATGGGATGCTACAGACCGCTCTGGACAGCTTATTTCCCCTGATGACATCATAAGGGGGGATGTTTTTCTCAGGACACATTAGCTAAGAAGTGGTGAAAAGCAATGATAGAGGTCTAAGTTTTTTTTCTGAGATCTTAGGACAGATATGACTGTTTCAAAATTTCTACAATATGAATTTTGCATTATATGGGACCTTTAAGACCCCTCCACCTTGCTCTAAATCAGCATAACTAACAT
>NW_015155375.1:0-2363 GCF_000732505.1 Cyprinodon variegatus | reverse complement strand
AGCAATAAATTGAGAGAATGTTGTAATGACAACAAATATTAGTCCAGATGTCCTTTTATTCTCCAGTAATCAACCAAAGTTACATCAGATTGGCATCAGTATAAAATAAGGAGGTTTTTCTCAGTGCATTTTATTTTAATCTTGCAGATCTTCGCTCTTGCCGAAGGTGATGTGAGCCAGCGTGGTGTAACTCTGGAAATGCCTGGAGCCCAGGTAGGTGCCGAAGAAAGCCTGCAGAAGAAAAACTGCCCTCATCTTATTAAAGACGGGTCTGGAGATGTCCACACAGTAGCGCAGCATGGCGCCCTTCTCTGGCAGCGGAGCGGTGCTGTATCTGGATGCAAGGCCGAAGTTGAGCGGTAAAGCCAGGAGCATCGGGTACAGGCCCCCACCGACCACCCCGACCAGCGCGCCTCTGAGCAGGGAGCAGGTGGGGCAGTTGAGCTCCCCGGTGAGGAGGGGCTGAGACACCGCAGCGTTGTAGAGAGCGCAGGTGGTGAGGAAGGGCAGCACGGCCATCGGCAGGTTGGAGGCAAAGCGAGCCGCTTGGACGTTCAGAGTCCTCCGGTACAGACTGTTGGCGATCAGCCCCGCCAGGCCGGCGTTTCCCCCCAGATACAAGGGTCCATACATGAAGAGCTTCTGATCGATGTCAGGCAGCTTCTCAAAGTTTTTTATCAACATTTCAGCGATCACTGCCCGGGAGAGCCCCGGTCCGTTCCCCTGCTCACCCATCCTCTGAGATAAAACCACAACAAAACCCTTTAAATAACAGCGATCTTCTTAAAGACAACTAGAAAATGCTGCTATGCATACATAAGGGTAAAGATAGGGCGCCGACATCTTTGTTCTTCTTCTTCTTTTTTATAATGGCGGTTTGCAAGCAACTTTAAGGTGCATACAGCCACCTACTGTGCACGAGTGTAACAACATTACTTTACATCAAATTCTTTTTTTTTTTTGTATTCTGTAGATAAATAATTAATGCTTTCCTTATTCTCTGAATATCTTTTATATTTCCTCCATTTCCCAATATAAGGCTCCATTCTTGGCCTTTCCTTCCCACCATCCTTCTTAATTTCTCCCTTTCACTTTCATACATTTTACATTTTATGTCCTACATTTTCTTTTTCTCCACACCCTTCACATTTATGATTATTTTCCTCGCTATTAAATTTAAATTGTCATTTAAACAGGTATGACCCACTCTTAATCTGATCATTATTACTCCTTCCCTTCTGTTTCTCTCATTAATGTTTCTATTTAATACTGATTTTTCTACCTTATATAATCCTCTTCCTTTCTTATCTTCATTCCATCTCTTTTGCCATTTTTCAATTTCTTTACTCTTTTAATAAGTGATTTACCTTCTTTCCAAAAAGGAATTGCAATAATTATTGTTCCCTCTAAAGCCCTTTTTGCTAATATATCTGCCTTTTCATTGCCTTTTATACCTTCATGTGCTGGAACCCAACATAACCAAACATCAATGCCACTCCTATATAATCTAAATAGACTGTGTTTGATTTTTTAAACTAAACCTTTTCTATCATTTCCTTCTCCCTGTGTACTTTCTAAAACTGCTTTGGAATCTGTACAGACCACCACCCTGTCTGGTCTAACTTCCTCTACCCATTGTAAGCTTAGTATTATTGTCACCATTTCTGCTGTGCAGACATGTTGCTCCCATAATTCCTTCTTCTTCTTTTTGGTATTTTATTGTGGTTGGCAAACAATCTAATGTATGTGCATTACCGTCACCTTCTAGACTGGAGTTTGGATCAATACTTATTTTTCATGACATAAAACATAAAATAGTCTTTATGTTGAAATTAAATCTTTCTTTAAAGGTAGCTAATACCATCTACGGTAAAGCTTGCTTTTTCTCCATCCTGTAAAGATAATAAAATCTTCTTTTCAGGCAGGATATAATTAGTGCATTGTTTTAAAAGAACTTTCTCCCAGATTCACAGGGGGAACAAATAGGGAAATTTTCTCCAAAACTTTTGATTAATAAAAAAATGAGAAAGGTTTCTTTTAAAGCATTGCATAGGATTTAGCCTACTAACCATGAAGTGATGAAATATAGACTATTCAAAAAAAATCGGCCCCTATAGTTCAGTTTGCACAGAGCATCCAGAAACAATCAATCATTTATTTTGAAAATGCAAAGCAATTACATAAAATAAAAGGTTGTAATCACTTTATTATTTGTAATATAGATGCTAATGTTTCACTATGCTATTTCTGGTTTGCATGAGAAGAGGACTAATATAAATATGAGACTGGGGATTAATCTGATCACAATATTTGGCAAAATTCTTATTCATACATGTAAGTTATCATAATCCTTACCTTTTTTT
>NW_015155374.1:0-2365 GCF_000732505.1 Cyprinodon variegatus | reverse complement strand
ATATATATATATATATATATATAATGGTCTTATTTTTAATGACATGATAGAAATTCTTTGGAGAAGGATTTTGCATTTTTACATTCATCTAACTGAAATAAATCTGTTAGTGTCAGATGGATAATTTAGCTTTCAGTTAATGCATGACTGCATTCTTTGTGTCTCCATTATGACCCTATGTTATTTCTGACATGAGTGGAAATGTAATTATGCATAATAAAAACATAATAAGTAGCCAGTCTGGATTTTTAAAATCCTGGATGTCCTTCTTGTTATGATATTCTACAATTTATCTTCCTAGTATTTTGGGAGATATTGTCAGCAGGTGAAAGGATAACACCTCAGACTTCCTGAATAAAAAAATGTTTAATGTCACCTCTCTGTTGCTATTTAACACTCTTGCGTTGCAACAAAAGCTCCCCCTGGCTAAATGTAAATTTCTTTTTATTCAGATCTGCTGAAATACAAACTAAGTTTGATAAAAAACTGATATAAATAGATAGAATGATGGAAAGTACAAGGCCCTGCTAATATGGATCAACATAATCTAGTCATGGATAAGAAAGGGAAGAGACAGAAAACCTACAATGGAAATCATTACCAGGCATTGATGATGCACCAAAGAGAGGAAACAAAGTGCTATTTTATGGCCTCCGCTGTTTGTATTAGCCCTCATTCATGACAGAATAGGGTAGTTACAGCAAATAGAAGTAAACACACTTCTGCAGTATGGTTGTTATTTTGGTAGGCACACTGTTACATAACTGTAGAAGTGTATTCAAACATTGTGTGATTACAACATTAGCTTATCAGATATATAGACCCATGAGCATGTATTATCTACAATATTTTTGAAACTTTTTACTAATTACATCATTTGAAATAATTATCAAAGGATACTAATTCACCAATGTGGAATTTTATGGATCAGTGTCCTCACTATGAATGCAGAGTTCAGACATAACATATTCTGGACTTACAGATAGTAACCATGAGAATCAGTGACTATAAGTGGGAACACTGTAATTCTTAGCAAATGTTGCTTTAAAATTTGGTGGGAAGTGTCTTTCTGGGATGTATAGGTTGAACATTTTTAACAGAGCCTTATCGACACCTGTCAGATGTGACTAAGCTGATGGTGCAAAAAAAGCTTTTAAAAGTAAAAGTCATGAGTAGATGTTTTTATAGGGACATTAAAAAAGTCAATTAAAATGTCAGTGTTCTACTTTCTTTTTTGACATAAATTGCCCAATTTAGGATTATGAGAAATAAGGCATTTTGGATCGGTCATGCTACTTGACACATTCTGGGATTAGGAATACGAATAAAAGGAAAATATATTTTTTAACAAGTGACATAGCTCTTCATTTGGAATCCTTTAATCATAAAGAACATACAACTTGATTGTTTAAAATGTTAAACCTACCTACTGTACTGCTTTCTTTCCCAGCTGTAATATGTTTTTAGACAGTACAAAAAGACAACTTTTAGATCATTTGTCATGGATTTTGACATTTCACATTTTCAATACTCACTGATCATAATCTTTTTCATTTGTTCACTTAAAAATTTTCTCCTATCAAAATGTATTATTTTATGGAAAACGCAAATAGGCTGATTTCAGCTGTTTAACCAGAAGACAAATAATAACTAGGAAAGGAGAGAAGGCTATCAAATACTGTCTTTTTTCATCATTATTGGAGAATAAGTATGCTGTGCCATTAAACCTAAAATAAATTTTAGGTTTAATGATAAAGCCTTGTCAAAAACAAGGCTTTGTCGGGCTACTGTGTAAAACCTCGAACTAAATGCTTATTCCTGACATTTTTATTTTAAAATGCTTCTTTGATGGGAAGTGAAATGTCTTCAAACTTGGAAACAAAATCCTGTAGATTTTTTTAAATTTTCTTTTTTTAGAATGACTATGACCTGGATAACTGAGAATTTTCACCAACCATTCAATTTTAAAATGCACAATTACATAGATAATCAAATTTTCTCATTAAAACGTTAAAATGCATTGAACACAATGTATAAAATAATGAGATATTATTAAAAAACACATGTATTTCATAATTAAATAATTACTTCATGATCATAAATAAAAAGTGGGCAGTGGTGGCATAGTGGTTAGAGTAGTGCGCTTGTGCTCTGAGACCCAGTTTGATCCCCACAGCCTGCACTCTAGGTCCGTGAGTAAGACCCTTAATCCCACACTGCTCCCTGGGTGCCGCACAATGGCAGCCCACTGCTCCCAAAGAGGATGGGAGACAGGTAAATTTCTAAGGTGTGAAATCAATAAAGTTCTATTATTATTATTATTATTATTATTATTATTATTATTATTATTATTATTATTATTATT
>NW_015155373.1:0-2367 GCF_000732505.1 Cyprinodon variegatus | reverse complement strand
TCCTAATTTCGAATTTCATGTCACAAAGTGGTCCTCCAGCTCCCTGGACTCACCTCCTTGTCCATGTTTAAGGCATTCAAAGACTGCACATTAGTCCAGTTGAAAGGAGTCTGAGAATACATTACCTTGCCCTGTTTTGCTTCTGTGCTGCTGACGACCAGGTTAGACTCTGGAACCTTAAGTCAACAAAACTGTTTTATTTTAGCAAGTAGTTTTTTTTTATCCATCTAATTGTTGATGCCTCCACCTAAATATTTCATTCTTTCCTGTAAGTTAAAATTTGCAAATCTGCTTACTTTGGGACATTGGACCACCATTTACTGAAACCATATTTCACTGTAATTACAGTTGAGAGTGTGTTGGGGTATTCTTCAACTACATTTGCAAATCTTATAACACATTTCCCAATACTTGACAGAACCAAGATTTGACAGAACTCGGGTCTGAACTAGGTCTGGACTCTCTAAGATTGTGATGTGATTGACTAATTATATATTAGCACTAATGAGCAGATGGGCAGTGAGTGTATGTCATGTGTCATTGTCCAACTGGTGAACCTCTACCACAATCTCAAGTCTTTTATTACAACAAAGATTATGCTGCCAGAGCCATGCTTGATCTCTAGCTTTTCATTTTTTATTTTTTGTATATATATATATATATATATATATATATATATATATATATATATATATATATATATATATAAAAATATAATAGCTTTATGATAATTCATGCAGTGAGTATTTCAAATAATATGAAAAACTGCAATGGGAAAGTAGAAGAGGAAAGGAGAAACAAATAAGAAGAAAAGGTGCAAGAAAGAAGAGAATAAAAGGAGACAATGATAACATTTCTTCAGTCTGCTTCATCACCTGAAAAGAGAGATTTAAAAACAACAGCATAACCATTGGATATAAGATTACAGATATAGTTAGGTAACACCTCGATACCGTCGTTGAAGTATCTGACATGTATAATGTAGGTAGCTGAAGATAAAATATGGGCTTTCTGTATGGAAATCAATCTCTAAGTACCTGGAACCAGGCACCTGCAGTTGTTTGTGAAAAATGCTCAATAGCGGTTGTGAAGATCCAAAGACCTGCCCCCCAGAGCACTGAGGCACACGAAACCCCGGATGCCCAAAGGGAACCCCAAAGTAAAGGGGCCAACACAGGAAATCTGCGCCCCCAACAAGGGAAGAGGAGAGACGGCTCAGAGAAAATCCCCCAGTTGGCACAATGCCAAAGCCTCAATGAACTGCTTGGAGTAGGCCGTGGGCTCTACCGGCAGCCAGCCACCCTAAAGTGGAACCAGTCATGGGCACCAGGGACCCGAGGCCCCAGGGGCACCCCGCCCCCCTGCAGGAGCCCCGACCAAGCCCTGGCCGAGCCCCCGGGGGCTTCGAGCAGGTGAACCCGATAAAGGTGATGTTTTTTACCTGATCCGCCAGGATGTTCAGCTTCTGCTGGAGAAACTCATGGATTTTAACCTTGGGAACCTTCTCCTGCTGCTCCGGGATGCCTGCAAAGCTGAGCTCATCTCTCATACTTTGCGATTGAATATCCAGAATGGATTCATTCATCTCCTTATTGTCGCCGGACAGCTTGATCATCCCCTCGTTGAACTACGTGACTTCCCCCTCAGTGCTTCATTCTCGGCAGTAATGGAGGCTAGCTGCGCTTGGCTGTATTCCACCGACTTTCTCAGGGCTTTGTTGAAGGTGTGTTTGTGGATGTGGGATTTCTTGGCATCCCCATTACGATGTTGTCGAAACAGTCGTCCAGGTAGCTCTCCAGTTTCTTCAAGGTCTCCTCGTCCAGTGTGTTTCCTCGTAAAATACGAGATAAATGTTAATGTTTAAACCTTACTTTGTTTAAGTATCAATTTTTTGCTCGTACTTACCTCATTATTGGTTTTTACTCAGCTCAGTGGATTTGATTTGAACTACATGTATGCCGCCATTTTATTTATGCACAGCTCTTGTGAGATCTCAGCCAGTCATTCTGTCCACATTCTGTCCTGCTTTTTATTATTAATGCTCTAACTGCCCTCGATTTAAGGTTGACAGACATGTATTGGTTTGTTGTTAAGATATGATTTAAACAGTGCTCTATAACTTCCTGGCGGTCAGGATATTACAATGTCTTCAGTTTGGTTCATACTTTTCAGAACATATATCCTGATCTGCCTGTAGTTTTACTTTGTGTTTATGATGCTGTTTGTTCACTAGTGTTTCCTCGGAGGACCATGCAGAGCAGCTGGATACTTTTGACCTCTGAGAGCAATTGGCTGCCCCTTTGAAGGCAACTTTTGTGTGTACGGGGAAAATGTCAAATGTGGCAGAAAATCAACCCTGTTGATTTT
>NW_015155372.1:0-2368 GCF_000732505.1 Cyprinodon variegatus | reverse complement strand
TGTTAAAGTTCTCACATGTAGGAAGTGAAATGTCTGCAGAGGACGCTAATCTAAGTAACGTGCGAGGATTGGAGGTGAATCCTGGTGACTCTGCTGACCTCGTTAGCACAGGTGACGTCACTGAAGCCTCCTCCCTGGATGCGGATCTCTTGGTGATAGGAGCCCTGGTTGGGGGAGATGGTGTGGACCGTGGGGGTGGAGCAGGCGGCGAAGCTGAAGGACAGACTTCCTGAAGTCTGATTGGCTGGCTGGCAGCGTGTGGAGGCCACGCAGTCTGCTGCTGCTCTGGAGACTCTCCTCGAACCTGCAGGTCACGCAGTGACATCATCATCAGAGTTTCTTCTAACTTTCCTCCTTTTTTACGCCCAGTTTTAATTTCATTGCTTTCCTGGTTTGATCCCTTTGAACGCGTTTACCTGCTGGTTCATATGTGGCCAGAACCCCTCCCACACTGACGGAGACGTCGCTGCTCTTCTCCTCCCGACTCATGACCTTCACTGCTCCCTGCATCAGGATGGAGGCGCCGACGTAGCCGCTGCTGTAGTAGTACGTGCCGGGGACGGTGAAGCGGTAGCTGTAGAACCCTGAGGAAGAATTTAAACGGTTAATTCCAAACATTTAACCTTTAACTTGGTTTTAACGTTAATCCCTCGCAGGGGCAGAGTTAGGAAATGTGGGGCCCTAGGCAAAGACGGGCAGGGGGCCCCTCTGAACTGAGAACATCAAGCAGCCCCGTCCTCCAGATAGAGAAATGTTAATAGAATAGACATCCATTATCTGTTCTAGGTTGTGTCCCTCTCTTCTTGTCCCTTTTCTTCTTGTTTTCCTCTCTATGTTTTGTACTCAGCTGACTTTTCATGCTGTCTCTAAAGGAATGAAAGATTTTTTCCAAGCACTAAGCTCACTTAGCTGATTGCTCCTTCCTGTGTTTCCAAAAAGGCCAAAGTCCTTCTTTTCTTTTTTCTTTTTAAACAATACTTTATTGTCTTTTACAAACAAGACAAACAACAACAATTCAACACAAGACAAAATGTGAAATGTCCAGCAAAACACCTGTACAAAATTTCAAATACACATCAGGGTCAAAACCTATAATCCGTCTGATAAGTCGAGGGGAAAAAAAAGATAAACAAAACAATCAAACATAATGTTTAAAAAAAAACTGTGACCCCCCCCCCCCCTTTGTGTAACAGCTCAGTAGGCAGATGATCAAGCAAAGGCTGCCATACTCTATAGAAATCACTACAATTAGCCTTTATAATGGCACTGAGGCGCTCCAGCGGAAGCACCCTGAACGTTTCTCTGTACCACTGTGTTACAGACATCGTCTGTCCAAATGTTAAAGTTTTTGGAGTAAAGTCATTTGTGCTGAAGATAGAGAAAGCCCTTCTACAGAAAGACCTAGAATAAACAGCACAGGGTTCAGTGGGACTGTCTGGTGAAATATTGAGCGAAGCTCTATAGAAACGTTATTCCAGAATCTAGCAGTTATAGGGCATTTCCGTACACAGTGATAGTAAACATCTGTATTGCACTTTATGCAAAGAGGGGAAATTTGAGGGTGAATTTTATGTAAAAACTCTGGGGTTCGCTGCAAACACAGTTTTAGTTTATTGGGTGAAAAACATGAGAAACTTTTAGCAGCTTTTCAGCTAAATTCATTTATTTCTTATTTTATTTATCCATGCTTTTTTAATTTTTTTCTTTCCTTTTTCATGGCTGCATTTCAACTGATACGAATAAATAAATCTGGTTATTTGAACGTTAAAAAACTCAATAATACTAAAAAATAAATCACTAATTTTTTAATCTTTATCTTTTTTTCCAAATAAATGAAGGCATAGTGATAATGAATTATTCATTCATTAATGCTTGATATAAAACTGCAAAAGGTGAGGAAATTTAGGTTAAAACTATGTGATAAAAGAAGAAGGTATTTATAGTTTTCTATGATCTGTTATTGTTTCAGCTGCAGCCTGCTGTGTGATGTCACAGCTAATGTGTTTATCTGTGATAAAGTGAAGCGGGGGGGAAGCAGGTTCATCTCTAATAAGGCTGAACACTATATTACTTTATGCATTCATCACCAATTCACCGTTCTGCATTTATTATACTGCATATATTCTGCATAGTGCTGTTTGAAGCGCAGCGGCTGTTTGCTGATATATTCCAGTTATGAACCTTTGCTTTAGGCTCTGATCTGCCACCATTATTTACCAATCAACTATAAAGGGGCGTCGGTCGGTCCTGCCGTAGCGCTCTCCGTGGGAATATAAACCACAGAGGAAGTCGGGCTTTGTGTGCATCTTCATTTTTAGCCCACATGTTTTGCATTCTGCCATCGTTTTGTTGCTGATATCCTGGAAAC
>NW_015155371.1:0-2374 GCF_000732505.1 Cyprinodon variegatus | reverse complement strand
TAAGGAACAATCAGATCTCTGATATCAGATGGAGCTTGGCCATTTAAGGCTTTATATGTGAGAAGGAGGATTTTAAATTCTATTCTGGATTTCAGGTTTCATTGAGATCGCTCCAATAACGCTGCTGCAAATCGCTCATGACCTTTTTTCATTTCTATACCAAATCATTAATATTTGATGATTAAATATGAGCAGCATGAAGGCAAGTGACTTGTGAAAATAAAGCAGTGGAGAAAAAAAAAAAACACTGATGTGATATCCTCTAAATCTGTTTTGGTTCCAGCCAGTTTCCTCTTTATGATGTTCCTGTGATTCTTTGGTGTTTCCTGCAGCTGACTGGGTTTTTATGCATGATGATAAGGAGAGAAACGAGTATGTGATGAATGAACAAGGCATCATCTACAAAGGTGTTGATAATTACATATCTCCGTTGCACTGGGACTATGGACAGGTAGGACCCATCTGAATGCATCAGTTAGATCCAGCATGAAACGCTTAGAGGTCAACTAGTCGTTTGTCTCTCCCTTCTTATCCAGTTTGAAGAAGATATGGTGAAGATTTGCATGAAGATTCTGGACTGCAGCATCAAATACAAGCGTGATCCAGCTGCCGACGTTTCGGCCCGCTGCAACCCCATCTACGTCAGTCGGATCATCACGTCTATGGTGGGCTGACCTCTGCGTTCCTTAAACTTTAATGATGATGCCGCGTTGCTCCTCGTTACGGAACAGATTTCAATCCCTTTAAAACATTAGTTCTTAGATCTTATTTTGACCTGTCTGAATGGTTCTGTTATAACCGAAACCACTAACCTTGAAAACAGGTTTTCCGTTTCTGAATTATTTTACACCGTGCATGCCTCACTAAAAGCAGTCAGCTGTTCAGCTCGGAGACTGACAGTGAAGAGAAAGCTCACACTGTCAATAAAACATCCCTAAGACTACGGTTTAAAGACTATTTCCAGTTGTGAAAACCTGACAAATTATGATTTAAATCAATTCGTCCAGTTCAGGAAACCAAAGTAGCTGTTATAATTACCATTCATGAGTGGTTTCTTAGTATTTTTACTGTTCAGTTGTTGTTAAATCAAAGGTGCAGTGAAGTTTTTTTCTAAATTAGAGGCTCAATTATTTACTTTTAATGTTCAATACAGCAATAAACATTAATGCAGATAACTGAGAAAACAGTGAACTTTCAATAGAATGATGATGATGCTATAACTCGTAGTTCATTTAGGTGTTAGTGTTAGCTTTGCAGCGCCTGCAGAGATCGCTAGTTTGAAGCTTAGACTGTTACTATCCTAGAAACAAAGAAAGGTTTGAACAAAACACAGATAAAAACTTCCCCACTAAGCGTCAATAAGCTATAAATAAAAGTAATAAAATAGATTGGTAGCTTGTGCTACGTTTCAGTAACACAGACTTCAGTGGTGGGAAAACTCAGAAGAAAAACTTGAATAATTATTTTGAAAACTCCAAATGTGAAGAAAGTTTGTTGCCTTAAAAATTTGAGTTGTGAGAACTTTTGTTTTTTACAGTGTAACCAATAATAGATAAACTGCTCTAAACTTGGATGGACCAAAGATTATTTGTACCTTTAATGGAGAAAGGTTTTAAATTATTTTGCTTTAACAAAGTAAGGATTCTTTGACCAGAGCTGTTTGATCTATTTTATTACCAGTTCTTCCAAATGTCTCGTTGTTCTTCAGAGATTTCCATGTTTTTAAACTGGTAAAGATCAACAACAGTCTTGTAGTGTTGTTGTTTTATCCCCTCAGGACTTTTCAAAGATTTTTATTTTGGGTCATTATTCGATGGCTCTTTCTGGCATTAGATGGCATGTTTGACTCCAGGAAAGCCAACAGTAAAAAGCAGCATATTCTCTGTTTGAACTGTTACTGAAGTACAGATTATAATGTCACCTTTCTCATCTTCTCAATTCCACCTTAACGGTTTGCATACATTGTTCTTATACTGACACCCAGTGGTTGCTGAACACGACAGATTTATTAGAAAGCTTTTTCTCACACTCTAACTGTGGGTTGGAACATGTGGGGAAACATTTTGCCACGTTGGAAGAAAAAATACTAAACAGAAAAGACCCTAAATTAGCAGAGTCAAATTCAACAGAGCTCAAACATTGAGAAAAGCAACATGATCTTAGAGCTGATCTGGGTCAATGATAATCTGGGTTATTAATATTCTGGTTTATTAATAAACTGGGTTATTAATAATCTGTGTTATTTATATTCTGGGTTACTAATAAAGTGGGCTATTGATAACCTGGGTTATTAATAATCTGGGATGTAAATAATCTAGTTTAGTATAATCTGGGTTAATAATAAAAAGGGTAATTCATAATCTGGGTTAATAAT
>NW_015155370.1:0-2375 GCF_000732505.1 Cyprinodon variegatus | reverse complement strand
ATATATATATATATATATATATATATATATATATATATAACATTCCTGTGTCTACAGTAGCATGGCATGAGTACCATCACAATAGAGGCCCAGATCTATCATACCACACAAAAACAAAAACTGGTGACCTCAAGTTCAACAGGTTTGCAAGGTTTGCAAGCAAGTTTGGTTGTGGCCAGCTTTTCGGAGGCATCTTGCTAACCAGTTAGCAACTTAGTGCTAGTATGTTCCCAATGGAAAATTACATTGGGACCAAGTAGCATTAAATTGATGATTTAGCAACGATACTGTCAAGGAACACTATGGACAGTGGACACATGCAAGAGGAGGAGAGTTTAGTGTCTGAGGTCATGGATGAGTCTCCTCCGTCATCCATTTTTTTATTTAGAGGAGGAAAGCGGGGATGAAGATGTTGTGGAAGAGGACGCCTGGACGGCAGAAGCTTGGTTTGGTGTAGAAGGCTTCCAGCCGTACATGTTGAGCCCTTGCCTCTATTAGGTAACATTGCCACAATGGAGCCAAATCGATTGGATGAACCACATCAAACCCTTCTCCTCCCCTTTTGTAAGTTGAACAAGGGACTAGTGCTAGTTCCTGAAAGTTCTGGAGATCTCCAGCCCTGGCACAGTCAGCTCACACATGGAACAATGAGCTGACAAAAATCCTGGAATCCCAGCAGGAATACCCCTACGTCATTCAGGATTTAAATCCAAGTATGGAAAGGAAATCGGTCTCTTTCCCCTGGGTTTCGTCCCCTGTAAGGAGGGGAATATTTCACGTGGAATACTAAAGAAAGCTAGCTGGAAGTAGCTTTCGTTGTCCTGCGCCAAAAGTCATGGATCGCAGTTTTACCATCGTGCATAGTGCCCGCTGAACTGGGTGGGACGGGCATCTCAGGAGTTAAACGCTGTGTGGATTTTCCCCCCTTTGTGACAACCTAGATACCAATCACGGCCTATCTGCAGGGGGACGCCCCCTGCTTTCGGTAGCGGTAACTATCCTTCCTCGATTTTTAAAAGCCCATCAAGTTCCTCTGCTCTATCATCAGACTGATCTAAAATTCTACCGAGAATGGACCCCGGTAAGACGGACCTGCGCAGAGCTGAGGCCGAACTGTTGTTTTGATGGCACTGTTGTTACTATCATATCTGCTGGTATTCCAAATGGACATTATTAAATGTATTAACATCTGGCCTATCTTGGACAATCTCACAAGCCTAAACGGACTCTTAGGGTTTTATTCTTTTTCTTCCAAAACTAGTCACTTAGTCTACCTTGTGTTTATTTTCTAATAGCATGTAGTGTTCTGCATAGATGTTAGATTTCTGTAATCCTTAATTATTAGAATGAAGACATCATTGTTTAACTTGCAATTGTTTGTAATTCATATACAAATGGTTTATCACTCAGGCCAGATCCACCCTCTTTTGGTAATAGGTTAAATAAACAGCTAATTAGAGTTACAATTATTCAACTAAGAACACTAAATTGATTTCACCTTCGGTTTTGAATAAGTTTAAATAATTAACTACAACTCCAGTTCTAGTTAATCATTTATTCATTATGTGCAGGATATCATTTTGCACAACACCTCGCAATGCTGCCAGTTCTTTTAGCTCTACGCCCTCCGAAGACAGAGACATCCATCCCCATGAACACTGCGACGTAACTCAATGGTAAATAAATAATGATTGTTATTTCTTATTTCAACCGTTGCGTGTATTAGCAAGATGCTATGACCGAAAAGAATTTGACCGACCGATGACCGATGATATACGATTGGCCGAATTTAGGTGTACAAGCTGAAGTATAACTAACACATTTTTTTTAAATAAAAAAGTTCTAAATTTTTGGGACAATATGGTGTGATAAAGAATAAGCAGACCAAACCCACAGACGTCATGCCTGTGAGACAAACCAGCTGCTGGAGAACTGTGATGCATGCGAGCCAGCCCCTCCAACGTCATACCGCTTTAGAACCAATGAGTTACTACTATGAGTAAATACAGAGAGAGCATAATGTTAGAGATTGAACTAACAGATTCTGCAGAGTGGGAGAATAGAGATAGAATGAAGCAGAATGATGAAAAATGGGTCCCTATGTCCTCCTGCAGTCTAAGCCTACAGCAGCATAACTATAGAGATAGCTCAGGATAACCTGAGACACTCTAACTAGAAGCTTTATCAAAAAGGAAAGTTTTAAGCCTAGCCTTAAAAGTAGACAGGGTGTCTGCCTCACAGACTAAAACCGGTAGTTGGTTCCACAGGAGAGGAGCCTGATAACTAAAAGATCTGCCTCCCATTCTACTTTTAGAAATACTAGGAAGCACTAGAAACCTGCAGATTGAGAGAGAAGTGCTCTGTTAGGAACATAA
>NW_015155369.1:0-2377 GCF_000732505.1 Cyprinodon variegatus | reverse complement strand
GGGACCCGGGATCTGAGCCCACCTTCTGATGACGTCCCCCACCCCAATTTTATTTAGCATTTTAGACACTGGGGTGGGGGGCTTATTACTTGGACCTACCCACGGTCGGCTCCCCCCACCTCCTCTCGCATTTAGACGGTGCCGGGTACGCTGGCACGCTGGCACCGGCTATCTCCCGGAGGGGGGGGTGGACTGTGCTGGACACCCCCTTTTGGTACTCCCAGTTTTAATTACATCTGAGAGCAACAGGCAACAACACCACATTCCAGCAGGCGTAGGGAGGATCGGGGTCTTCTCACACCCCTGTTTCCCGGCTGCCACCCGGAGTCTGGGACGTGGAACCGGAACTTGAAGCAGGACTTTAAACTGGTGTCCTCCCTGGAGCCAGGCTTACTGGATAAAAACTGAACCTCCCCACATATTGAGCCAAAAACCCAGAGGACTCAGCAGGGGAGGAACAGTGGATGATCAGGAGACGAGACAAACACTAAAACCCTCTTTCCACTGGCAGCTAGGATCCAGGACATGAACCAAGGCAAAAACTCAGACAAACAGGCTAACAGAAACACAAGTAATGATCTGACACTGAATGCTCAGGCTGAACTGAATATAACCAAGAGGAAACAGGTGAGAGGAATAAATTATAATTGAGGCAGGGAGGGAAAAATGACAGGTGAAAGGAATGACTAATTAAGAAGGAGCAAACAGGCCAGATCATGACATTATTCTTATTGTCACATCGCCAGACAGGACACTGTAAAAAAAAAAAAAAAGGAATCCAGAGGTTCTGAGTTTAAGCCCCACTCCTACAGACTGCCACTCTGGGTCCCTGAGCAAGACCCTTAACCCCACACTGCTCCCCGGGCGCCGCATGATGGCAGCCCACTGCTCAACCAAGGGGATGGGATAAAGTGGAATTCTATTCTCTCTGAAACTTTCATGATTAAAGATAAAACTTTAACATTGAAATGATCTTGTGGTCTCTCCTCATGGTCTCATCTCTTGAAACATTTTACCTTTAATCATGTAAATGTCGGTTTTCTGGCTTAAATCTAAGATTTCTAAGTCCGTTATTTCCCTGAAAATATGTGAAATTGTCTGAGTTTAGTCCTCCTTGTTTTCATTCTTCTTAGCCTAAATATCAGTTTCAATAATTTACTGGCAGCTCAGATCTTAGATGGGATAAATGTATTTAAATGCATCCTGGGTTGAAAACCTGAACCTCTGTAGTTCTCATCCAGTCTCCTTTGTTCCTTGACTGATGTCTCACATGGATACCGTAAACCCAAAGATCAGCTGTAAGTAAACTTTTCTCTTTTTCTCGTTTTTTTTTTTTTTTAAATAAAGCTTTCTGCTCCTTTAGATGTTTTCTGTTTGTGGGTTTGAAATGTTTTTTTTTTACTCCCTAAAAGGCTTCTTGATAATAGAAATATTTGTTTTGTTTATGAAAACTGAAGATTCTGATGGGATAGAAAATGGTTTCAAACTGAAAGGCCTTTTGAAACAGAGGACGATTAGAGATAATGTCAGTTATCCATGAGAAGATGCAGCAGGGGAACATTTGAATTTGAATAGTGCGGAGCGACTGGCAGCATCAGGGCGAACCGGACCGGAACAGAAAGAGTTGGTTCCTATCATCCAGTTGACTGGAAACGATCTTGGTTTGTAGGAGGTCGTGTCTGAAGAACGTGTCGGACCTGTTTGTGATGGGAGGGGCTCTGATCCTGGAGTCTACTGTGCTTCTGCGCTGGCTGGAGAGGGAAGGATACTGGCCCCTGGGAATGACCGGCATCTCTATGGGGGGATATGTGAGTAGGAGTCGGCAGCTTTCCTCTGGTTGTTTACAGATTTTCATTTCATGATCAGAACATTTCAAGGTGTCTTTGCCGTGTTTTAGACCCAGCCAGGACTTAATCATTATTCCGGTGAGGAGGAAGTAAACCTTCTGTCATTTGGTCTCTTAACCAATCAGAACTTTGCTCTGTTTCTCTCTCCATAGACTTATCTGAGGAAAGCTGCCTTTTTAATCTTATCATCATGATGGTTTTAACTGATAATAAGCATTTCATGTTGTAGCTGAAGATCAGGAGCTTGATGGAGGCTCCTCTGTGTCTCTGTGTCCAGATGGCGTCCCTGGCGGTGACCAACTGGCCCAAACCCATTCCTCTGATTCCATGTTTGTCGTGGTCCACTGCCTCCAGCGTGTTCACCACGGTAACACAACCTTCCTCACGTCATGAAGATGTATGGGGGGAGTGGCGGCCTAGTGGTTAGAGCATAGAGCTTGGAATCCTGAGGTTCTGAGTTCCAGCCCTACTCCCACAGACTGCCACTCTGGGTCCCTGAGCAGGACCCTGAACCCCACACTGCTCCCCAG
>NW_015155368.1:0-2383 GCF_000732505.1 Cyprinodon variegatus | reverse complement strand
ATTTTTTTTAGTGCACTAATTCTGAACTTGCTTGGAATCATGAACTTTCTCTAAGTATAGTTTTTACACTAGGACTTTCCAGGCAATTTTGTACTTCCGTCGTCACATAAACCCACAGATTTCACAGAGGATTTAAACCATGTCATCAGAGAAATGTATCAGTTAAGAAAGGAGGTCCAAGCATACAAGAATTGAAGGGTTTTCTACCAAGAACATGTTAGAAAAAAAGAATGAACACCTCTCAGTGAGGAAAAAAACTGATTGCCTCTTTCTATGAAAGGTTTGGCAGGTAAAAAAAAAAAAAGTCCAAGTTAAAAGTGAGTAAAAAGGAAAAGAAAAAAAAACATCAGCTGATTAACTGATAAATGTGAAAAATGGTAATAAACATAACTATGGAAACATCACTTTGAAAGCAGAAAAAAACTGTAAAGTCATTAAATCAGTGGGATTTAAGAGGCTATGTGGATTTAAGGTTAAGGAGCAGATTTGCACATAACAACCTTGCTTTGCAATTAAAAACATTTTTTTAATGATTTACCAGGACCTCATCAAATCATTGAGGCTTGAAATCTAAACAGAGGCATGCTGACTTTTAAGTTATACTTAAATTTGACAACTGTATGTTAGTGTTTTGGATATTTCAGTTTATCATCCACAACTACCAGTGTAAAAATTGACAGAACACAGAGGAGAATTTCTCTTCGGCAAATTCAAAATAGGTGAGACAAGAAAGGAAAAAGGTGTGTTTTACTTTGTCCTGATAAACTTTTGCTGTTACCAGATTTGGAGATTATTGCATCATTTTGATCTATAGGACCCAGGCCTTTTATCCATTTTACTTCCGGCTGTAAAATGGATACAACACTAAAAACAAATGCTTTTTATGTAATTTAACATAAAAATAGCATGCACTTTGCTATGAATTTACCTCTCCTTCCAGTATTTCCATATTTATTAAATCAAACAATGGCAGTGTGTAATGTAAGTGATTTCAGTGTAACTCTGAAGAAGTATAGAGCAAAGTCTTGGAAAATAAGGTGGCCAATTCTAATTCAGGGTTGTGGAATGGTAAGTCAATGCCTTTAAGCCTTTTAAAGTCTTTGGAAAACTCAGGAAAACTTTGATGACAGCACCTGTAAAATATTATTTAAGCCCTTAGTTTCAGAGAGCAATCATTTATTTTCAAGAACTCATTGCTTTACCTCTTTAGGCCACAGTTAATGTGTATTGTTAGCTGTTTTCTGCTAATATAGAAACTGTGCTCTTCGAAAACTTTGCTTTAACTAATCAAGTTACGCATGGCTTTATACTGAAGGCAACATAAGTGTTGTCAAAAGGAGAAAAGTGAGTGCCAAACCACCCTACAGAGGAAGCTAATTTTGGCTGCTTTTATCCAGGATCTTGTTCTTTCGGTCATGATCCAGATTTTATGACCATGGGTGAGGGTAGGAACATAGACTGACCAGTAAATTGAGAGTTTTGCCTTTTTATTCAGCTCTCTCTTCACCATAACAGACCGATGCAGCATCTGCATTATAGCAGCAGTCATGCTTATTCATCTATCAGTCTCCCGCTCCATTCTTCCCTAACTCATGAACAGGCTCCCAAGATAGCCAAACTGTTGCACTTGAGACATGAATTCTCCTTAAAACCTAAAGTGGACACCTTTTACCAGTTGTAAACCATGGCCTCTGATTTGGAGGTCTTGGACATGAAGGTCTGGTGACAGAGGGCAGCCCTGTTTGAGTTCAACATGCACCGGGAACAGGTCCATCTTAATGCTGATAATGCAGACCAAACTCCTGCTCCACTTCTGCAGAGACCGTAGAGCCCCTAGTAAAGGGCCCTGACTCCATACTCCTCCTCCGAGCGAGGTAACCAAGATAACTGTTGAGTTTTAATGCACGCACAACTGAACTGGACTGCGCCAGACACAACTGCATCGAGCTAAACTGGTACTAGTTCATAAGTAGGGCTTGGCGCGGTTCAGTTCAGGCTCGGTTCTCAGATAACAAAGAGTGCATGAGCAGACAGCGTCATCTCCTTACAGTCAGCTTCCATAATCATGACACTTCAGACATTCATAAAAATACAAGCTTCGCTTCCATGCCACACAATATCCAGTGATGATTCTACTTAGCAGTGTGATGAGCCTCAACGTCCGTCGTTGTTTCCTGCGTATGTCAACCCTGATTAGACTATTGTTTTTCATATCCAATACCCAAAAGCCCACTCTGTCGAGTAAATTCACCAAAGGCTGCCTTTTTCGTCTGACTCTCCGCAAACAACGAAATATCAAAATGATAACAAAACATAACTTCCTGAATGTTATAGGTGCCACCATGTTGGTTTGCTTTTTTACCTCTAGAGAGCAGTAGTACGG
>NW_015155367.1:0-2384 GCF_000732505.1 Cyprinodon variegatus | reverse complement strand
TAAATTGGGAATACTATCTCATTTTAATAAATAATCACTGGAGGTGATTAAAATAACATTGATCTGAATTTTATGGTAAATTTTAGATCGCAGCTTTTTGCAAAACTTTCAGCAGGTAATACAAGTTATGACTGATTCATTTATGAATAGGAAATAAAAACAGAAATCCTTTTATTTCTCACTTATTACTATATTAAAAGTTAGAGTGGTTAGCATTACCAGAAAAGTTGTTCTCTTACATATTCTCCGGAGAATGCAGTCCTTAATCCATACTAGAAGATATGCAAAACTTACCAACTTTTCTAAAATCTATTAAAGAATTGAGGGTAAAAGCTCAGTAGAGGACGCAATGACGTAACAGGCCAGCATACTCTGTTTATGCAAGTAAACATGGATGGTAGTGCTGGAGCGCATCTAGCAATCTTTCCCAACCATAAAAACACAATCTTTTCATATGGTTAAACATAAATACTGTCCTCCACATCATTGTCCACCATGGTTGTTGTATTTCTTGCCGCTTCTGTGTAACAAGACCCAGAATAGTGACTTTTGTCGGGTATTAATGGCATTTAGGTCGGATGAATCTGACCTGGCCGTTCAGACACAGGTCGCATTTGAAAAGATCAGATTCGTATCGGAAGCAGGACCACATAGCCAAGTAGCCTGGGTCGCATTGGAAAAAATCAGATCTGTGTTTTTCAGACTGCCATGAAAAGATCAGATCCACGTCGCATATGGGCAAAAAAATCGGATTTGGGTCACTTCAGGCTGCAGTGTGATTGTAGCCTAAGTTGCTTGCTCTACAGCAATCCCTCTTACTATAACCAGCACCTGCGTGGATGCAGCAACAGTGGAGAGGAAGAAACCCCCAGCAGAACCAGGCAGCAGAGTGTCGCAATGAGCTTGCCACAAATATTTTTGATTTATGCCCAATATTGAAGCGTGGTCCGCGCTATGTTATTCCACGCCGCAGCACAAGAGGGACAATCAAGAACTAGCTGTGGGTCTAGATAGTGCCGAGGCAGTGAGGAAGTTGGTGCAAGTTTGTGGACAACGGAGGGACATGAGAGCAAAAAAGAGCTAGGATCCAGGTGGAAAAAGAGTCCCAGACAAAACAAGCCGGTAAGGAACCAAACAGGAAATACGCATTGTGTAAAGCAGATGTAGACTTGACCAATCAGATGTCTCCTGTCTGCGGCACTGTGTACCAGAGTGTCTGCGGACGGGGCGGGGGCACATTTGCACTCACACATGCAGGCGACCTGGTTTCTGAGTAGAAATCAGCCTTCAGTGTGAGCAGCAACAGAAGCAGATAAACAAAAAAATATATGTTGTTGATCATAATGACTGCTCACCTAAACTTAACAGCACTCATAGCATCGATCAGTAACAATTGAAACTGTGAGGAAAAAGGAAAGCTGGAAGAAGATTTTTATATATGGTGGAGGTAAAGGGAACAAAAAAAACATTGAAAGCTTACCTTTAGAGAACAGCAGCAAAAGGGGACATTTTAATTTTAGCAGGTCTGCATGGAAGCCATTACTTCAAGCTTCTGTTTGCTTTAGGTGTGCAAATAATTTTGAAAGGAAATATGAAAAGCAAGCATAAGAATTCTTTAGTAAGCTGAGTTAGCTTAGCAATAACATATATCTGATTCTGATTTCATTTCCAGATTGATGAGGATATGACTGCCAGGATAAGCATGGCAGATGCAAAGTTCTCCTTCCAGTGTCCTGGTCGTATGTACTCACCAGCCTGGATGGCTCCTGAAGGTAGGTATTCACATCTTAAACCTTCTCAAACCACCTCCATTAACATTTTGCATCCTGTGTAATTTTGTTCTGCTGCTGTTTTATTCATGCTGTATATCTGAGGTATAAAGTAAAATTTTTGTGTGTTTTTTTCTTTCTGCTGCTTTAAGCCCTGCAGAAAAAGCCAGAGGACATCAACAGAAGATCTGCTGACATGTGGAGCTTTGCAGTGTTACTCTGGGAGCTGGTTACAAGGGAGGTCCCCTTTGCTGATCTGTCAAACATGGAGATAGGAATGAAGGTAACGCGGCACCAAAGCTCCAACTCCACAATTTTTTTACACAGTGCACTGCTAAATTATTCACTCTTATATAATATTGTACCTTATCAGAATATAAACACAATGTACTTTTTTTTCAATTGGAATTTTAAATGAACACAAACTAGGGAACAATTGTGAAGTTGAAATTGAATGCAGAGTATTCAAGATTGTCTACAACTGGAATTCTGATAATTGGTGCAGTCATTGCATTGGTCCTGTCTGAGACAATAGTTTGTAGAGCTGCCTTTCACTGATACGTATGTTTTGAGGTATGTTTCTACAACCTTTGCAAATTAAAAGACTAAAATACA
>NW_015155366.1:0-2386 GCF_000732505.1 Cyprinodon variegatus | reverse complement strand
CATTAAGACAGAAAAAAAACAAACAAACAGTCAGTTCAGGTGTTTTATAAAATATTTTAAATCAGGAAATTGTCTATTTAGCAAACTGAATGATTGTTGTTCTCTACTTTAAAAAAAACAAAACACTTTAGATTTTAAAATGGAAAAATCTTCTATTTTTTAAAATCTTTTTTTAATTAAAAAATTCAATGTATAACATGGATGCATAAAAGCCTTGTTTTATTTCAGTGTTAAATTTGGTTTAAAGTAACAGATTATAATTAAAGATGTCTCCAGACCGTAACTGGTTGATGGTTTTCTTATTAGGAACCTGCTGATTTTTAATTGGTTACCCCTGGACTAACTGATTCCTGACCATGCTGTAATGCAGTGATTCCCAACCAGGGTACGAGTACCCCTAGTGGTCTGTGAGTGCATTGCAAGGGGAACATGAAAATATTTTATTTCTTAGGTAGTAAAATAAAATAGTTTCCACTCTCGAAACTGCTCCACGGCCTCCCCCATTTTTAGTATTAATTGTTGTCAACGTTACGTCTTTCTTCTGTTTGGGGCACACATGACTAATTTGAAAAAACAGAACATATTTGTGAGTAAATGTTTTGAATTTTAAATACTGGACATGTTGAGCTTAAAAACATTTTAGTGACCATTAGTGACACATTTTTTTGACACAATTTAAGACCCCCTTTAAATTTTGCTTTTAAGGGTTTCGGGGGTCTCATGAGTTACACAGGGGGGTCGCACTGGTTCTAGGTAAAAGTAATGACCCATTGATTATTCCTTGCTGAGCGGACTTTTCCTTTAAAAATGAAGAAATAGGAACATGATCAAAGCTGTAAATAGTTTCTCAGCCTGAGGGAGGAGAGCGTGGATGTTTCTGTTCATACCTGTCAGGACCAGGTCTGCGTGAAGCAGCTTTAGCTCCTGTTTCAGACGGATGATCTCCTCTCTCTGGGTGCTGCTTTGAGCCACCTGCTGCTGCAGCTCTTCTGCAAACACAGCATGACAAAGATTCAATGGAGTCTGAAACCATCAGCCGATTTCAGAAACAAACAGATTGTTTATCATTGAATGCATTTCCACACGTTTTTGGATCACTACCTGAGGTTTTTATTTCATTTGGGCTGCTTTAAAAAACCAAAAAAACCAAAGGGTACACTGAAAAAAAACAGATCTTAAAATAAGTACAGGTTTCTTCAAACCAGGTTTCTTCAAACCAGTGAACTTCATGAGATAATCTGCCAATTTTAGTGAGCATTTTTGCACTTATGTGTTTTTTTTATTATTATAAATCTAATCATCTTATTCCATTGGCAAATTGTCTGACTTACCTGCACAAATAAAGGGATAATACACTTATTTCAAGAAAAAAGACAGTTGTTACTGTATAGACAACTGAAGGAGTGAAACACATATGTGATAACTTAGCATAGAAACTGTTGCACTGGGAAAACGATCTAGAAATAAGTAAAAATTTCTTAAATTAAGTCTATTTACCCTAAATTTGAGTAGGTAAATGAGATAGTTTGCCAATCGAATGAGTATTTTCACTCTTAGAATAAGATAATTAGATAACATGCGCTTGAAATAAGACGATACAATTGTACTTTCTTATTTTAAATGTAAATTGTCTCATTGCAGTGGCAAAATGTCTCACTTTCTGATGTATTTTTTATAAGTTTAGCAAAAAGATGATAGAGGTGGATATAAAACTTTATTAAACCACCTGTTCTTCATTTTTCCTCTTTCAAACTGTTATCTAGAGATAGAGCCCTGTATTAATATATCTAAAGCACATTTATTGCTGCTCCCTCCATTTACTATCCATTGTTAATATTTTCTTGGATTTTTTAAATAAATATACAAGTCACCATGTTTCTATACATGATTTTTATATTATTTACCTTTATAATAAATAGAAATAAGCTTCTCTGTTTTCTGATAATGTGTCGATCCACTAAAAAACGCCTCCTGTACCAACTGAATGAAGCCGTTACCTCTGAGAAGAGAGACGTCCCGTTCGGATTCCCTGTAACAGCTCTTCACCTCCTCCAAGTCTCTCAGGAGCTGGAGCTCCTGTGTGCGACTCTCTGCCAGAGACGTCTCCATGACCTGCAGCTTCCCCGACAACTCCAGAACATGACCAGAGGCTTCGCTCACATCTTTGTCCTACAGACAACACAAGAGGTTGTAAGATCACCATTTTTATTTGGGATACGTGTGTAATGAGCATTGGATTGAGGCGAGCTTTGGATGGTTTACTTTTAGCTTAAGCATTGAGCTCAGTTCTTCCTCTCTGACCTGCAGAGAGCCGACTTGTGTGGAAAGAGCCATGACCGTGGAGGTGAGGCTCTGGTTCTTTGCCTGAAAGAAATAACAGACATAA
>NW_015155365.1:0-2386 GCF_000732505.1 Cyprinodon variegatus | reverse complement strand
ACCAACACCAGTAAACTCCACTGTCAAACGGGTACAGGTAGCTCATGCTACAGGTGGACGGCACCCATTTTCCCCATCCCCTTCCACAATCCGCTCTGCTGGTTCTGGTTGTGTTCCTCCATACAGTCCATCCAGCAGAGCTGTTGTTCTCCTCACAGCTCAGAGACACTGATTCTCCTCTGAAGAACTGAGATCTGCTGGGACTCACAGTCAGACCAGCTGTGCAGGTTCACAAACAGGAAGACATGCTTCATTTTAATGTTGCAGCATTTAACCCTGAATTAAGGAATAAAACTGGATGCACACTTCTGTATGAATCCAACTATTTCAGCTAAGCGTTCCAGATATGTTAATCATAAAGTTATAGTTTATTTATTTTTAAATATACATTTCTTGCTGAAAATTATTGACACCTTTAAGAAGAGGAATTTTAATTTTTGCTTATTGGAAGAATGTAGAAGTTTACTGACCTTCTGTCAATCTCCACAGCAGTGATGTCAAACCTAAAGAGAGAAGATTGACAGTCTTTATTTCTAAGCCATCAGGATAAAAACACGTCTACCTCAGTATTAAACCATTCAGCTGTTCCAGGTGTGAGCATATTTACTGTATTATTTTTTATTAATTGTGCTAATATCATGAATATATTTTCTAATATTGTCTCACTGAATAACAAATCAGCTCATTTTCTTCCTGTAAGTATGTTTTCATAATGAATATTTGAAATAATTACACACTAACCCAACAGACCTTATTATGTTCAGGAAGAGGAACAAAGCTTCTAATACCGACCTTTATCAAATTCACCTGTTATTGTAATAAATAGCACCTCTGCTGGCCAATTAGAGGGGTTTTCTGTCTCCAAACTGGATAAACCAACATGGTCATAAGTGACCTTGAGTGTCTAGAAAGGCGCTGTTAAATAAAATGTATTATTATTATTATTATTAAACCAACTAATCTGATATGGTAAATGGCCTGTACTTATATAGCGCTTTTTTCCAAGTCAGGAGACTCGACCAAAGCAGTAGTAATGTAAAGCACTGATGGTGGCAAGCTACATTTTAGCCAGAGCTGCCCTGAAGTGAAGCTGACGCATCACCAGGCCCTCTGACCACCATGAGCAGACAATGCAGGTGAAGCGCCTGCATTGTTTTACCCAAAGGCTTGAACCGTCAACCCTTTGATTTCAGGGCAAACTCCTAGTCCCAATGCTGCTGTCGCCCTTGATAAACAGAACATGTTTTCAGATCGTCTGAACTGCTGGTTTACTCCACTTAATGGGATCCATTCAGTAAACCTATTAGATATAGCTTCTATATTTATTGCAGTCAGTTACTGGAAAGTAGATTTTCCAGCAATCTCCTGCCTCTTCTTGAGATTTATTTTTTATTTCCCTGCTTCTACCTTACATTTCAATTATAACTCTGCAGTCAGTGCAGTATGATTCTGTAATCTTTCTGCAATCACTGCTTGTCAATCAACATGATGAAAATAAGGAACAAAGAAGTTTTGTACTCACAAAGCAGAATGGGTCGGGCAGGTTCCTTCATTGTTCTCTCTGATGATCAGAGATGCTTTCATGTCTGGTCTGCAGCTGCAGGTGAAGCTCCGCCCCTTTCCTGTCAGACTGTCAGGAAGTGGAGGAGGGTCATCTTGTTTCCTCTGGTTTTGAGTAAAACCTTCATTTTTCAGACATGAACTGCGCTAACTTTACATTTTTAAACTTCTTTCCTATTTCCTGATTGATTAATTGACTTTATTGATCTCACAGTGGAGAAATGTACTTGTTACATCACCTCAAACATTAAAAAAGAAAAGGCGAAGGTGCCTGGGGTTCAATGAGGTTCAGTTTATACAGCACATCCACATCACAGGCGTAACTCTCTAAAGGACTGCTGTGGACACGTCCACCAATAATTTCAATGCATAGACTTTGACTCTAAAGAATATGTGGGACAGATTTCTAAATTTGATTTTTTTTTGCTTTTGATGGAAGATAATCAGTGATGTAGCTGAAAGAAACATCCATCAATCCATCCACATGTTTCTGGATAGATTGATGGATGAAACTGAAATTGTGTTCATACTAGGGAGGCATGATATATTGCTGTTGGCATCGGAATCGGCTGTTATTCATCCTTTTTTTTAATACACATTATTGTCTAATTTCCCATATGTAGTATCCTGAGTAAAGTAATATGCAGTACTATCCCTTGTACTAGTATACCCATGTCACCCATAGAAATATATAGACCAGAACATAGAATAACTAATGAGATGCTTAGAGAGACAAGAAACTGGTTTTAATAGTTCTGTGTTAGTGTGAACAATTAATACACCCAAAACAACCTGCTTTGGACGAACATTATGATCTATAATTATT
>NW_015155364.1:0-2389 GCF_000732505.1 Cyprinodon variegatus | reverse complement strand
GATATCAAAAAAGTACTCCAGAGTGTTGTTCAGCATGGGGGTGAGTAGAAAATGAAGGCTAATCATGTTTTGGGTGTACTATTCCTTTAATATACACTACAAATGATTTCTGTCAATGGAAACAATCGATTCAATGTTAGACAAATAAATGTAAATAAATTAAAAAGGTCCAGATACTGACATTCAGGAACAGTGTGAAATTATTTATTCAGTCTTCTCAAATTTGCCAGCTGCAATGTTTAATAATATATGACTTTGTGTGAAAAAAACAGAAGAAAAAAAAACATAGCAGGTACCAGAAAGAATAACTGTTTTCTTGAGTTATTGCAGCTGGAATGGTGTGAAAGTATTATAAACAGTAAGTTCTGCTTTGGCAGCAGTTAACTTATCAACTTTACAGGGGCTTATGCTCTAGACAAAAAAAAAAAAAATGGCTCCCTTGGACACAAACTGCACAATATATTTTGTACCTGACTTTTTAAAGTATTCCTAAAAAACATGCAGCAATCCTGGAAAACTCCCAGCCTGCATATCACATAAGTAACCGGCTTGTTTGGTTAAATTATTTTAAGAATCTGTTGTACCAGTATGGGGGGGTGGGGGGTGGGGCTTAAAAAGTATGACGCTCACAATAAATTAAAGTTTTAAGGGTGCAAAACTGGCGGAACTTAAAAACAAAATAATTTCTTGATAAATAAAAAAAAGTACATGTTAGTTTTAACTTACTGATGTAGAATAATGTCAAAATTTAAAATACAAAGACAAATTCATTAGTTCGCACATTTACTTATTCATTAGCATCGTTAACTATGGTTAACTAAAACCAACGCTTCTGTGATTCATAGAAAAAAAAAATTGGGCGACCAATGGAAAAAGAACAGTTTAAGGTTAACTGCTATATAAAATCAAAAAAATTGAAAAAGTGAATTTATGTGAGAAATCCAGTTTAAAAAGTATCACTCCTACATACTTTTATGACATACATGTAGGTTGATGTAGCTTGTTTTAAATATGTGGCAGATATTTGCATATCAAATGAATACCAAAAAACAATGCTTATTAGAAATATAAAATATATAGTATGAACAATAAAAAATATAAATTATTTGGAAGGATTGGACAGGGGGACAGTGCCATGGCGTTTAAACAGCCTTATGGGGATAGTTTAAAGAGCGAATGCTGGAAGTGAGCCGAAGTGGCATGTTTGACCGTTTGAACCACCAGAGTTGAATTGCGTGACAGTGTTTGACAAACACGCATCTCTGCTTTTCCAACCTACGTAAACACGGCCATTTAAATCCTGTTAAATCACAGGACAGTATTACGACTGCATTAACTATACATAGATTTTGATTTAAATTTCTCATATAAATCTATTTTTCTATAATCTCATGACTCATTGAGATCCCCCTGTATTTGGAATTAACAACATTAAGCCTTTTGAGAGAAGTTTCATTTCCTCTCAGCTACTTTAGCAACATTCAGCAGAAGGAAAATTAAACCCTGGCTTAGGAACCAAAGAGTCATGCAGATGCAAGGTGAAAAAAATTCAACTGTCTGCAAGCTCTTTCCTTAGTCTCCTTGCCTTGTTAATGTTTCTGGTCACTGCAGAAGGATTTCATCCAACAGCCAAATGGTCTGAACTTTAACTCCACTGAGCCACTGGCAATTAAAACACATGGCCCTGGAAATAATGTGATTAAGGTTCTTGACTTCAGCAGAAGATGGTGTTTGGGAAGTGACCATGGAATTAAGAAGTCCAAACAGTGGATTGAGAATAGTATAAATAACGTCTGCCACATCCTGATTATGATATATAGAGAGCAAAGTGCTGTGCTTAAACCTGCTGCCAAAGCAGAGATACAATAAAAGAGGTAATTACTGAAGCGGGGAAATGACTCATACAGTTGTTCTCAAAAGAACAGTTGATCGTTGTTAACTTATTATATCACATTGAATCCTGATACTTAGTGTTCAAATAATAAACAGAGGCAGGTCACAAGGTTACTCCTTTCCTCTGGTGGTTCTCACCAAGCTAAAGATTAAATAGGATTTGACTGCTGTAATGAAAGGAGCATAAGAAATATTAAACGGACGATTATAAACTCGGGTAAAAATGGAATCAAAGAGATTACTTTAAAGAGCTTTACTGGGACTAATCAGACTGACATAGAGTAGTTAAATAAACCTCAACAACAAGGTCAAAACACAATAAGGTAGATAAGTGAACCTTCTGAAGATTATTAAGGATGGTAAAAAGGATGTTGTCTTTTAAATGTAAACTTTACACCGACCATCCACATTTAAACAGATACAGTTTATGACTATACTGAATTCTTTACAATAAAATAATTTGGTTATGGAGTCATGAAGTTGATATATTCAACAA
>NW_015155363.1:0-2397 GCF_000732505.1 Cyprinodon variegatus | reverse complement strand
TGGATGATCTGGTGAACTGGAAAGTGACCTGAGATGACATGATGTGAACTGGAGCTATAGAAATAAACTGAATTGAAGACATCCTACTACATCTAACATAACAATGAAGACATCTGAAACATTAACCTGCCATAAGACTTTAGTTTCATCATCCTACATGTAATTACTGATAACAACACTTGTTTGTTTTCAGTGAGTAATTTCAAACTTTAGCTACTTAGATGATCCCTTTATATCTTTCCAGACCCTTACTCCCCTGACATCTTGCAAAATGGTCTAGGCAGGATGGAAATGTTGGAGTGAAGAAGCGTAAAAGTATTATTTCGTACTTCGGCGCAATCGCAGACTGCTAGCTAAACAGCGTATGAGTTACACTTGGAGTCTACGTCAAAAACATCATGGCGGCACATAGGCGAAATGTTTGATTGACAGACAAGTAGCGTATCTACTTTCAACACTAGGCAGAGTGGATTGTATGAAGGTTATTTTGTTTCAAAACAATTTGTGCATTGTAAGTGTGAATTTGAAGTTGCAGAGAATTACATTCTAAGTTTTGTATTTGTACAATAAAAAAAAAAACACAACTACAAAATTTTTAAGTGCAAGAACACAAATTCTGTTCTGCAAGTTGCACATCAAAAACCTCTTACATTCTCAGTTTAACTCCAGATGGTCCAGAACTATTTTTGCACTGTAAATTTTGTGTTTTGCAACTGTAGGTTTTTAAAAAATGTGTCACAATTACAAAATAAAGTTACACCTCTTCTTTAGTAGAAGTACACAAATTGTTTTCGAGTTGGAAATCAAAAATGTCTTCCATTCAGTTTTGCTACAGTTGATCTAAAACAAATGGCGCAGAACTAATTCAAACATGTCTATTACAATCTTCAAAATATATATAATATATATAATACAAATCAATGAATACAACTGCACCAATCTGCTGCTATAAGTCTCAAATTAAACTTCAACCAGTTACGTCTTCATTTTCACTTTTGACACAAATGTCACACCTGTAAAAACGATCTGTGACTTGTGGGTAGTACCACTGATCGGACAGCAGGGCGCGCTGCTGCTCGGTCAGTCTGTACCAACCGGAAATACATGTCTGGCCTGCTGCCATGTTGACTTCTGTCGGTAATCCCTGAGAGAGTTTGTATCCCGTCGTCGGGAGCGCACACAGAGTAGATAGAGCTGATCGAGTTCAATCCGCCTCAATTCCAAACTACTAAACATGAAAATATAGATATGTTTATGAAAGATGGCCGTTGTTATTTTATTCTTCACTTTACATGTTGTAGCAGAACATCGGCAGTTTGATTTAAAAATAAAGAAAACACAAGCGTGGTTGTTTTCATGTAAACTTTTTGAACCTTTAGGATTCTGTCAGCCATCTAACAAAATCTATTTGTTCTCACAATACAATTATATATATCTTTATCTGTAAATTAATGGTTCATTTGAATGAAGCTTGTAAAATCTCCATAAAAAATGGCTGATTGGACATTAATTTCATTGCATGTGAATTTTAGAAAAGCTTTTATAAGTATAGTAACAGTATAGTGAACAGGCATCAGTGTCATCATGGAAAAGATTAAGGAGATAATTGTATGTCTACCTGCAGTAGAGCAGCTACCAGGTAGAAGGTGATAAAGATGGGTGTCAGGGTGGTGTGACCCCCTCTCAGGGAATTAATGGTGTAGAGGAAGATGAGATGACCAGGAGCAACCAGGAAGAAGAGCACACGGGCTGAGCGAGAATTCACAGCTGGAGAGGAGAAGGGATAACATGTCAGGATAGTTCTGAGATATGTCTGCAGAAAGTGAATAAAAAATATTGCCATAAACTTGAAACATTTACACATGTTGTGAGAGCCACCAAATGTAAAGAATGCTGCTATAAACTTAGGCTGCTGGAAGACCTGGGGACCACTTTTCATCATTCTGCTTTATTCCATCTCTACTAACTAATTCTCTGTTTGTCAGTTTAACCAGTAGCTTTTTCCTGTCATAGTAGCTTCATCTGGTCTGGTTCTTCTTTGGCTGTGACTCCACTCTGTAAGAAATATCAGCTGGTTTCCTGACATCCACACCTCCAATTAGAAATGTGTTTTTTTTCTGCTTAGTCATGCTTATCTCCTAGACATATCTCAGTATGTGCACTCCTTCATCCCCTTTGGCATGAAACGTAGTTCAGAGATCACCTGCTTATCTGTTTCTTTCCTAGACACCAACAGTATGGAGCATGTTTACTGTTAACTTTTCTAATACAGAAGGTTTTAAGAGATAAGGATTTCCATATTCTGTTTTTTTCACACTTTCTTCTTCTTAAAAGGAGTTTTTCAATTCAGCTTAATTTATTTCTATAGCTCCAATTCACATCATGTCATCTCAAGGC
>NW_015155362.1:0-2398 GCF_000732505.1 Cyprinodon variegatus | reverse complement strand
AATTGTCAAACTTTTGGTGTCGATCATTCGATTTCATCCTGGACACTACAGAAAATGGGCTTAAAGTGTAAAAAACCGAACTTCTCCTTTAAATGCTATTCTCATATGTGACTGTTATATCAATAGACATCATAAAATGGTTTAAGTAATTATTACAAAATAGCAAAGATAATTTCCTCAACTCTTGTCCTCAGTTGTATCCTGGTAATTCTTACATTTGCCGTTTCTGCAACTCCAATCTTCATATGTTTAAAAAAAGAGAGAAAGTGGTAGGTTGCTAGGAAAGTATGTATAACCTTTATTATCTCTAAAAGCCTGAGCCAGTTGTAAAGGCTGTTCAAGTCCATTATTTTCAAGTTTATGGTTCAGTTATTTAAGTCAGTTTTTAATGTAACTGTTTACCACATCTATATACAGTATTCACTTCTTCTATTTAAGGATTTTTAATGCAATCCATGCAATTCATTTTGGGAATTGCTTTCAAAATATAGACTGTTAATCAGACATTTCAGACAAGCTGTATGGAATTTTTACTGCGGTCTCATACAAAAAACAGATTTTTAGACATTGTGTAGGAATTATATAAACCATTTGATTATTATAAAGGTATATTGGATGATTTTCATACATTTTTCAACAGACCAGACCTTTTAAAAAAAAGTGCACATGCTCAACCCTGTACCTGAGAGGGAACACCTATTAAACACCTCAAGAGCATGCACAAGCCCATTTCTCCTTGTGCAAAATCTGTTTAAAATTTGCTGTTTGCATCGCTCATACAAGCTTACTTTCCAAAAGAAGATCTGCAATTTTTCCACTACGTCAGACTCACTACCAGGTTATGCAGAGAAATACTTGCCTGCTGAGAATTACCAGTGCTCTTGCACACTGATGAAAAGTGAAATTTTAAACATATTCTTAATATTTTCATATTTCTTATGCATGGATACCCTAAAATTGAGAGTTTTCGTGAATAGATAAATGCAGAGAAATTCCTGCCTGCCGAGAATTACCCCCAACCCCCCATCACAGGAGCATGCTTCTCCTAAACTCTTACACATTGATGAGAAAACTGATTGAAATATGAATGAAAAAGGCAACTTTTAAACATATTCTCAATGTTTTTTTCAGAAACGATACAGAATGGTGTTGATAGCAAAAGCAGGAAATGCTATCCACTGAGCAGACATTATTCATCGGACACTGACTGTAGCACATCGTCTAAAACTTGTTTCCATACAAGTAAAAATCGTATTCATCAAATTTATCTGTCCACCAAAACTCTAAATTTTAGGGCATCCATGCATAGTAAACATGAAAACATTGAGAAAATTTTAAAAGTTATTTTTTCTTTCATATTTCATTCCGTTTTCTCCTCTGTGTGAGAGAGGGGAGGTAATTCTTTTCAGCCAGGTATTTCTCAGCATAGGGTTAGGTGAAAATGGGGATGAGCACGTAGGACGGCCTTATGTAAACATATCACTAGAATGATTGACAATTAGGAGGACCACTTATTTAGATGATCTACCCGTAAAAAGAACATCATCCATTATACCTTTAAGGTTTGCTTTTGCGAGTCTTTTTTTAAACCAAGTGTCATGTGAAAAGAGTATAACTGAATAGAACAATAATGGAAAGTCTGAGTCAAAACAAATTACAGACACTTTGGTTAAACAGTAACATGTCAGGAATAAACCTTGAGAAAGAATCAGGCTTGTTATGGGAATAGGTATTTCTCGTGTCCAAACACTCCTAACTCAGATATTTTGTTGCCTTGCAGGTGAAACAGACAGATTATAGTGAGTAAATAGTATAATTCAATATATGAAATTGAAAATGAATAGAAATTTAAATTGCCCAACCTCAGTTTTGCCCTTTCGCTTATAAAAGGATATTATCCTTGTGTAATTGATATTTGAGACATTTGTGAACATATGTAAAGAAAACTAAGAACCAAGAAACAAAAATTGTAAGTAGCTTTTTAAATAGCAAAATTAAATGATTAGAACACTTTAAAACGAGAAAATTTTGTATTGTACATTATCATAAAATCAACCATTATTAGGTTGAACATTACTCAGGTGATTTAACTTGTCAAGAAATTATTTTTCTGTTTTATTCATTTTCCCAGTGTCATCAATCTAAGTCTTAATTAATTACCTAATGTAATTACACCACATTGGCTAAGCTTACAGCAAAAATCAGATGCAGTAACCACTTTTTAACCTTAGGGGGACACCAAAGTATTATGACACAAAAGCATGATTTCAACAAGCGCTATAAAACAGCATTTGAACACCCAAAATAAACATCCTCAGTTTTACCTTCTCTATGTGTTGGGATCTGGAGATCTGCCACCTGTCTCCAGCAGAGAGCGCTGTGGGCTTCCTGAGCTGGA
>NW_015155361.1:0-2398 GCF_000732505.1 Cyprinodon variegatus | reverse complement strand
TATATATATATATATATATATATACACGCTGCTATTTTGCAAGTTCTCCCACTTAGAATTCATGGAGGGGTCTGAAATTGTAATTGCTGGTACATGTCCACTGTGAGTGAGAAATTACAATATGTCATTTTCTAACTATTTATTTGTATTAACTATTTATTTCTATTAAACAGCTGTAAATAAGTATTTGAACATCTGTCTGTCAGCTAGAATTCTGACCCTCAAAGACCTGTCTTGCTAACCTAGTAATTTAATAAAGTAAAATAATGACTTTAGCTAAATAGTTTTTGTGTGATTATATACCAAGAGGAAATGACATAGCCTGGGAATTCATTAATCCGCACCAGTATTTTATGCCTCTAACTTCTTTTTACTCTTATTAACATTATACTATTATTTTTTCCTAATCGTTTATGTAAGTCGTCATCAGGGGGGTTCTTACAATATTTCAAATAAACTGTTAAACATGCAGCAACTGCCTTGTATATCTATGAGGTGATCAAAGGCAGAAAGGACTATTCAATTCTCCCTTTTTTTCGGCTAGGCTCACCAATTTTGGCACAAGCATAAATGTTGTTTTTGAATGACAAACTCACCCAGTGAAGATCCTCTCAGTTTTGGCCACAGCCACAAGCACCAGCAGAAACCAAAGCCCCTTCATCTTGTCTGGACAGGTCAACATGTGAGGCTTCAGCTTGTCTAAGCTCCTTTTATTATGGTTGATCAGCTGGGCTGTTCTCACACAGGAGAAATGAACTAATCTATTGGTTAGTCACATTTATCAGTTACCAGGAAAATGGAAAAACATGCTTACCAAGCATTGGGTTATCTTTTCACTCCACAGCTGCAGATAAAGCCAAGCTACCCGATGTTTGCACCAGCTTTAAAAAGGTTTGTTTCTGCTCTGAAAAACATTTTTAGGAACTAACTGGAGTAAGGCATATCAGTTATACTCAAACAACATTTTGCTAAACATTTGCAATATTTATGCAGGTATACTGTATCTTATGGGCTTATGGTAAAATAAAGTATTTCCTTATTTAAAAATTTAATCAGTTCCTTTTTTCAAAACATGTTTGAGATTATTACATTTTTGAAAAATAATAAAGAAAATAACCCAAAGTCAAATAAGATGCATATTTCTAATCAATTCATTAGTAAAGCGCAAAAAAGCAATTAGTTTTCCCAACTCCTAGAAATTAGATAGCATTTTTTGGTCAGGAATTGTCTTCCCCTCCTTCTGACATTGTGTATTTATTTTTCCTACAGGACATTGGGCACCCCTAAAAGCAATTCAAACATTTTTTTTAGTTTTTATTAATAATTAACAAACTATATTTCTGGTATTAATTTTTTTTACCAGTGATACCTAATCAGTTAAATGTCTGCAGGCAAATAATATGTTCAATATTATCTTGTTTAACAACATAAAGCACAATAAAAGAGCCTCTTTCATGTTATGGGACATTAACTCATGCTCTTAACAAAGACATTCAAGAATAATGTGCAAAACATACGCTGTTACCTATAGTCTGATAGTGGAGGCTTGCAGGCACTGTAGGCTTTCTCAAATGGAGTTAATATAAAACTTTAAGGTAAAGTTAACAATGGCAAAGTTCAAATTCCTGGGAGGGCATCCTCTGAAGGCCAGATTCGGAGGCCGATTATGTCATAGCGTGGCGAGGCCTGGTCTGATTTTAGGACTCGTTAAGCGGCCTGCAAATGCATCCTTCTTTTTGCCTGATCTGAAGGATGGGTCCGGTTTATCCCCTCTATTCTTGGTTATCCCAGAATTCATTGCGAGTCCAAGCACGCCGGCTGCTCTGTTGTTAGAGGAAAAAGGTATCTGGCAATAACAGTATTGAATATTGGAAATGTAGTTTAATATAATACAAGTGTGTGAGTATTTCCATCTGAAATTACCAAAAATATTTTTTTAATGGTTAGTGAGTCAGATATGTGGCTGGTAACATTTGATCTATCTAAAGGTATTTATCTGTTACCGTGTAAATAGGTTTGGCTGTAATTTAAGGATAGATTCTAACATATCTGCAGTGTGGGGACTATAAATCTGATAGGATTTTGATATATGTATTTTTTACATACATTGTTGAGATTTACTTATATATTTCTACCCCTTTTATAGAATAGAATAGAAAACCCCTTTATGGTCCAACAATGGGGAAATTCTGGTGTTTACAGCAGCAAAAAGATTATAAATAAAAATGGTCACACAAATGTGGACCTTAGAAAAATGTATAAGGATAACATAATAGTGAAGAGTTAAAAATAAACAATAACATGCTGTACTGTAAAGTGTTTTAACAATATAAACTGTGCACCTGGAGAATAAATAACCAATATACAGCTATGGAAATCT
Source organism: Cyprinodon variegatus (assembly GCF_000732505.1). Taxonomy (NCBI): domain Eukaryota; kingdom Metazoa; phylum Chordata; class Actinopteri; order Cyprinodontiformes; family Cyprinodontidae; genus Cyprinodon; species Cyprinodon variegatus. The sequence continues at coordinate 18 of NW_015155361.1, read as the reverse complement.
TTACAGTGAGGATATTTG
>NW_015155360.1:0-2400 GCF_000732505.1 Cyprinodon variegatus | reverse complement strand
AGGTTTGTGCATTGTCTTATTTCTAAGTTTATGCATTGTCTTATATTGGATTAAACTCTGTAATTCTGTGATGTCAACACGCCTTGCTGATTTTCATAGTGACCACACGCAGCTCGCCGGGTGGACCTGGAAAGGGAAGAAACGAAAAGCCAACCTTTTTCCAAAGTTAACTATGTTAGAATATTTTCTTCCATAACAATGGCTTATAGCATGGGATCCAACCCGTGATGCCTTTTCACGAGTAACATTCCTACGCCTTGCACCAACATTTATTCTTCCTTTCTTAAATTTTATTACTAATTCACCCTGCTTACCCAATAGGGCTTCACAATTAATCAGATTCAAAATAGCATTTGAAAGATACAATCTCCCAGTGGGTGACTGTTGTAGCAAGGCACACTGTTGCTGAATGATCTAGCATAGCGGTTTCTTCCTTCCATGTGCACATTGCAAAGAATATTCCATGATTTTTTCAGATGTATTTGCTACTGTTGAAAAAGGTGTTGTAGATAGAATTTAAAGGTTATAATCTGGGCCCTCCCTGAAAAATAGGGTGAAGAGAAGTCATCCGAGATGACGAAGATGATAACAATGATGATGATTTACGGCAGGATTTATTTTGTTGATGACTTCTTCTACTGGAAGGAGACCTTGCTTAACACAAACGGATTAGAGAAAAAAAGTTTAAGTCGATGTCCACAATTCTTCCGTCATTTCCAGTAGAAAGAGGTAAAAGAATAAAGACAGGAATGCTGAGAATTTTCTTTTTTTCAAAACCTAAAAAAGAAAAAAAGAAGAATGGAGTGGACCCATGGACCAGCAGTGCTAATGGCTTTTTTGGGCTTTCCAAAAGCACTAGACCTTGCTCCATAAAATACAGGTCTGCCATGTTGATGGGAAATCGAAACCCAGCAGATTCAATGATGTAGCCTGCAAAATGCTGGTGAAAATGTCAGGTTAGTGAAAGCCAGAAAGTGGCAATGTTTTTCTTTTTGTTCGTTTTGCATTCGGTATTAACACACCTTCGAACATGAATGGTATTTCTTTCAAAATGGTATATGCCTTATGTCAGACAAGATTAAGAAGCCAGATCAAAATCAATAACAATGTTCTGTCTTCACTAAAACAAAATGCAACTGCTGTAAATGAAATTTTAAAAGAGAAAAAAAAATTTAAAAGGTGACATTGAAAAAAGTTGTTCACAGAAAAAGTTTAATTTTACAGGGTCTTTCACACATGGTGAGTTAAGAAAGTGTAAGAAGCAGCACTGCAGCATATTGAGCTTTGTAACACTCTCCAATTTAACACATTCTGGATATTATGTCTGACAATAACGGGCATCTATTAGACAGAGAGGGTCAAAGCAGAAGGACATATTCAGTCTGCATTGTGGAAAATTAGGATTCAGTCATTTTGAACATTCACCAATACCAATGTGATAATAGCGTTGCATATTTTAAAAGACAGGCTGGGTCAAAATGATGTGAAGATCAGAATTTAAAGTAAAATATGCAGAAATGTCTTCAGATCTTTGCTACAGGTTTTCACAGTTCTGTGCTTTTTAAGTTGACTGATGAAATACGATTCTATCCTCCTATAAAGGTTTGTACTAATATTTTGATTGAAGCTAATTATAATTATTTTTTAAATTAAAGTGTTAAGATTTGTGCTTTACTTTGTTCTCGCTGTATGGCATTGATCCCCTGTCCTGCCTTCCTATTTTCCTGTTTAGTTTATTTAGATTGAGTTTTCTATAGGTGTGATACCAACCAGGTGTTTTCATTGTTATTTAATTTCCATCTTGCAGTAGGGTTTTCACAGAGTCTGGAAAAGGATGGATTTTTATTTCAATCAATTTTAGCTTTGATTATGTTATTTTTTAATTATTTTAATTTCTAGACTTAATCCTTTATCGCCATGACTATTACAATCTTTGTCTGACCTTCCTAGCCTTTCCTTTCTTACTTTTTTATTGCCCTTCTTTGTGTCTTTCTCTTTCTCATTCACAAAAGGAGGTCTACAAAGCATGACTCTTGAGGCACAGGTGGCTCATTGGATCTTCTGTGGAGGTTCAGTACCTGAATATGATTTCATAAGCAAGAAATGCCTGCTTCAAAAGAATATTTCTGTGAGAATAAAAGTATTTCCTTTTTACGCATTTATTTAAACTTAGAAAATATATTTCTTTTTTTTATTTAAAATTTAAAAGGCTAAAAGAGGTGTGCTTGAAATGTGAGAAATGGGGCCTCGTTTAAAAAAAAAAATTGAAAAATTATGAATTTATATTATTATTTGAAGTTTTAAGATTTACACGTCTCCATTTCAGCTTTTGTGTATTGCAATGAGTTGGTTTAGCTATGAGTTGTTTTGAGATTTCCAGTAGTTTCCCTTTTACCTAAC
>NW_015155359.1:0-2403 GCF_000732505.1 Cyprinodon variegatus | reverse complement strand
ACCAGGCTGGGACCATCACTCTCTATAATGGCACTGTATTCAAGCTGTGGCTTTACATCCAAACTGATTTTCTGTGCTGCATCATGTCTCAAGCTGTTAGCATCAATCAGAGGCGGAGCCAAAAAATATTAATAAGGGTGGCCCGGCAATAACCAATGTACACTGAGGGGCGTCAGAAAGTAGATAGAAGCCAGAAACTCAGGGTCAATCTACACTGATCCAACAGGAAGATAAACTACCACCACATCCATATTTTCTAAATAAAGACTAACTATACTTTCCTACAGCCTTCGCTAACAAATAGATGCACATGTAGTTAAACAGCTATGCAGTCTAAATTAAAGGTCTAGTACACAAAATTCTTTCAGGTTTGAGTTCTTGGGCAAAATCTTATTCATTGTCATCAGTTACCTGCTTTTATCAATAGTGGTTCTGCATAAAATTATATTTACATGTACTAATATCTACATTAAATTGATTACTATTATTAAAGTAGTTATTTGTGTCTGATTTCAATGGAGGCTTAGATGACTTGCGGAGATGCATAATTTTTCCTTTACCCTATAAAACACAAAATCTAGTTCTGAAAAGAGCATGAATACTGTATTTATCCTCTTTAATGTTATTATATTGATCTCCATAATTAATCACAGTTTTTGTTGTCATGTAACTGTTAACATAAGAAAAATGGAAATGTTAAATAAGTTAGAATATTCCACGTGAGCGTATTACTACTGCCACCATCTGTATTCGAAGGCAATATGGTAGGGGGGGCACAGGGGTGGCCAATGATTGGCTGAGGGTGGTCAAAGTGGACAGTGATTGGTTAAGGGTGGTCCTGACCACCCCTGGACCCCCCAGCTAGCTCCACCCCTGCACCAATTCATCTTCTTTTGTTCTAACAAACCTGTTTTGTGCTCTTTATATCTCAGGCTAATCTTCGGAGGACAGCAACTCACTCAGTGCAGACGGATATGAGCCACATGAGACGGGACAATGCTAGTCAGACCTGGCTGCCCAAGGACGCAGCCTGCCAAAGCAAGAGGGACAGTGGGAGCAGCGTCCCCAAACCTCAGATGTTCCTGACAGGCCTGAGGGGACAAAGAATCACCCAGCAGATCAACACAATCCTCACAAGACCTGTTGATGAATAAAGAAAACTTCTGATTAAATAAAAGCTGCTGGTGTTAAAATATTCCTTTCACATCTTGTTCTGGTGCAGGTGTTATTAGATATAAATATATTAAATAACTAGAACTGTAAGTTGTGGTTAATTAATAGGTCATTGTTATGTGTGTCGGGCCCATTAATTATTTATTTATTTTTCCTTCTAGTGTTGCATAGACCTTAGTTGAATCACTTCTTTTTTAGAGTCTTGATAATGTAAATCGATTACGTTAATTTATGGGATATTGGTCCACCTATAAGTAGGCTGGGTTTCCACCTGTTAGTCTCTCTCTCTCTGGATCGGCTCACCAGGTCCAACTTTCTGTTCATACTTTTTTTTACTTTTTTCTTTCTTAGAGTTTTTTTTTTTGGACACGGGGAACTGGGGAACAAATCTGACTCTCTGTTTTTTTGTCTCTTTGCAGAAAAACAAAACACCTGATCTAAAAAGAAGTTCCAGAAATTAAGAATAAAATAATTCTTTTAAACCTCATGTTTGTCTCGTGTCCTCAAATATGTTGTGGCCTGGGTGGTCGTAACAGTCATTCAAATCAAAAAAGCAAAACTAATTAATTATCAGTTGAATGATTATGACTGTGATTTACTTACTGACCAGGCTTTTCAATTCAATTTCAATTCAGTTTATTTCAATAGCGCCAGATTCACATCACGTCATCTCAAGGCCCTTTACAGTTCGCCAGACCATCCAGTCAGATTGATTCAAAGTCTTCTATCTAAGGAAAACCAGTTGATTGCATCGAATCATTGACTCTTCAGCAATCCCTCACACTAAGCATGCTTGTAGCGACAATGGAGAGGAAAAACTCCCTTTGAACAGGAAGAAACCTCCAGCAGAACCAGGCTCAGTGTGAGCGGCCATCTGCTGAGGTAGACTGGGGTTCAAGGAGACAGAAGCAGACATAGAAAAAGAAGCAGAGATACAAAAAGCAGCTGTAAAAGGCGTCCCCATCGAGGAAACACACAGCCAGGCAGACGAGCTCCGAACCAGCTCCCATGCCAGAGAATGAAGAGAGCACATCCAGCCAGTCAGAGAAACAGGACTACACTGAAAAATAGGCCTATCTCCAGCATCTATAAACAAGGGTGTTGATGGAAGCAGCACAGCTGATATTTCTCTCCAGGATGGAGTCACAGCCTATAGCAGCATAACTATAGAGATAGCTCAGGATAACCTGAGCCACTCTAACTATAAGCTTTATCAAAAAGGAAAGTTTT
>NW_015155358.1:0-2408 GCF_000732505.1 Cyprinodon variegatus | reverse complement strand
TCTCATATTTTCTGTGCTAATCCAAAATATAAAGCTATGAGTAAAGTATTACGGGTGGTAAAGTATTAAGGAGAAAAAAACTCAGAGCTTAATCACAGCTGAAAAGCTAATTAATTATCATATACACTCAACTCATTAAAACAAGATTACGTCTTACTTATCTATACTTAAAGAGACATTACAGAGTTTTCTAAAGATACTGCCCCCTGTGGCCAAAACACAGAACTGTATCACTATCTGCCCCTCCTTAAATCATACCGGCCCTAACATTTACTCTCCGGCCTAAGCTCCTATCTGTGACAGTAAATAACTCAAGGAGCTTAAGAAGTAATATAATATTAATTACCTAAATGATGCATGCAGTATATATATCCCTTCGTTGTCATGCACATCTTTGTGACGGTTGGCATATGGTGTCATTTTCTATTTCTTCAAACTGTAAAATCCGTGCAACAATCTAAATTATAATAAAACTGAAATAATTTATTTAAACCAAACTATGATGTTCCTCTTATAGTTGGCAAATTGATGTTTGAATATTTTGCTAAAATATGTTGAGGTGCATGATTGGGTTTTGCATCTAAAGGCTACCGTTTCCCGTCTTACGTGCATTGCAAGTGTGGACGTTATCAGCAGCAGTCACTGTCGCGTTAATAATCAAAGCCAGTGAAACCATATTATAGAATTCTTGGATGATGGTTGTCGTGTGACTCTTGAAGATAGATCGGTTAATCCACAATGTGTATTCGTATTGCGTTTCAATTTCACATAAGTGGGCCGGAGAAGATGGAAAAAAGCGAGGAACGAAATCAGTCCAAGCCTGGTGGTTCCACACACACTTTACGCTGTATGAATTCTGTTGATTCATTTAAAAAGCAACTAAGATGCTGCTATTAAGGCAGGCTTTTATAAGACGTGTGGTTTTTTCCATTTGTTTTTAAAATACATTATATTTTACATTGTTATATATTATAATATATTGTTTTTTCATTACATTTTTACTGTGAAGCACTTTGTAATTTATATCTGTGAAATGTGCTATACAAATACGTTTTACTTACTTACCTACTTTTTATTTTTTATTTTTATTCCCTTACATGGAGTTGCCCTTGGTGTGATGCAGTGAATGCTGTTCACACAGGACATCACATGAAAGTCGCATATATTTCGCACAATGAGGCTGAAACTCTGACCAATCCAAAAAATTCTTGCCTAACTGTATCCTAGTAAACTAGCCCCATCCACCAGCGGCCAAAATCATTTTTGGCCGCCGGTGGATGGTCTGCGATGGCCTGCGAGTTTGGTCTAGCCTCAATCAATGCCCCAGGTCCTAGAACTGGCAGGCCAATCACAACGCAGAGATGTGTTTTGAATTTTTGGATACAAAGCTGGGGTTTGGAAGGCGTGACGACAAAGCTGCACGATGCTGGAGAAAGCAAAACAAGGAAGATGGCAGCAACTATTGAACATTTCTCGTTCAGTGTATTCTCATTATGAGTTCGTATGAAATCGTACGAAAAGTTATGCACCGTAATTTCGTACGTTTTGGATGTTTTTTTCGTGTTATGCGCATGCGCATTTTACAAACCATTCAAGAACATAGAATTTAAAATACAATTAGCCCTAACCTGACCCTAACCCTAACCCTAAGATATAAAAAAGCAAGCAACGTAGTTAGAGACATGAATAAGTGATGATTGCACTGTTTTTCCCAGTTTTACATCCGTCTGCGGATCTGCTTTTTTTTTCTGTCTGCCAGCGCATGCGCACTGATGTGGTTTTTGAGGCAAAACGTACGAAATAGTGTGCATAACTTTTCGTACGATTTCATACAAACTGATAATGAGAATATGTTGTCTCGTTTGACTCAGCTTTGGAATCAGTTTTGGAAGGATTAGACTTGGGGTTTTCGTTGAAACATGAGCAGGAAGAGGCTCTAAGCTAATTTATTTTTAAGAAGGACGTATTCACCGTTTTACCGACAGGCTGTTTGTTTACACTCCCCCACCAGCTTTCTGTCATGCTTACTACGTCACAGCTAGTTGCACTCATTGGTCAGAGTGTTGGCCAGTGGGTACAGACATGGTTTGAAAGACAACAGGTTGTTCTCATCAACAATCTTCCGATGTCTCATTCATCTGGGCCAGATTAAATTACACATTTCATCTCACATTAAATCTGGTTTATCAGGCTAGCACAACTGGAGAATCGGCCCAAAAAGGGCAGAAAAATCGTACAGTGTATGGCCGCCTTTAGAAGGAGCGGTTAATGTTGACTAATATTCGATCAGCATCCATGTAGACATTTGTTAGGATCAAGTTATTCCGAATGAGACAAGCACGCTGCACAAAGCATAAAAGAAATTCAAGTTTTTTTCAGGATGATTGTCTTTTTATAGCTGTTTTCAA
>NW_015155357.1:1331-2411 GCF_000732505.1 Cyprinodon variegatus | reverse complement strand
AGTGCTACTTGGTCCCAATGGAATTTCCCATTGGGAACCTGCTAGCACTAAGTTGCTAACTGGTTAGCAAGATGCTTCCAACAAACCGGCTACAATCAAATTTGTTTGCGAACCTTCCGCCACAACAATCCCGCCTCTTGATAAACGACCAATCACATTCACTTTATTCACTCGTGTAAAGTCGTGCACCACTCGGGAGAATTCGGAACTGAAACAGTTGGAACAGCCGCTTCCTACGTCTTTAAATTAAGGCTGCAGTGTTTATTTAATGATTCATGCTTTGATAGATTGGGTATCTTTTTATAAACTTATGCTGCGTTCACACCGGATGCAGCAAGAGCAGCAAAATCGCGTCTGCTGCTTCATTTTTGCTGCTTGTACCAGTTAGTTCAGCAAAGCTGCTGCAGCTGCGCGGTGCAAAAGTGTGTCTGACGCGCGTTGGGCGGAGCTTCACTAGCCTTTCTCTGCCTTGCAGCTATATTTGCTGTGATCAGTGGGAATAAAGTAGTTTTAATATGTTTTTAAGTGAGAAAATACACCTGAAAACTTAATATGTGTGCAGTCAGTTCATCCAGATTACAATCCTGCCTTCCGAAATTTTTTCTGTCGGAGTCGCTCAGACCCCCACATACCAGCGGTGCGCTGTCAGTAGGATCCCATTCAACAGCAGCCTCTGACCGGGTCGCCTCCTTGCGGTTCACCGCGGCGGCTGGTAGGTGTTTTTCATCTAAATAATCCAAACTGCAGGCAGCAGGATAATAAAAGCGAACACATTTTGTCGGCAGGTTTCAGCATTTTAAGTTAATTTAGGTGTTAATAAAGTGTTTCAGAGGAGTGATCACAGCGCTCTGTGTCATCAGCGATGTGTCTGTCTCTCTGCCAGCTCCCAGATCAGCTTCACTGATTGGTTGACGCGGCGCTTCGAGCAGCAAAAGTCGCGTCAGATGCTTAAACGCTCCCGACGCGCTGCTTCAGCTGCTCAGACGCGTTGCTTCAGCTGCTCAGACGCGCTGTAGGACCTTTTGCTGCGCCTTGACGCGCGTCAACCATTGACTTTGCATGTAAACTCGCTGCTTCTGC
>NW_015155357.1:0-1068 GCF_000732505.1 Cyprinodon variegatus | reverse complement strand
TTTGCTATATGTAGTGAGGACCAAAGGTGTTCACTCCCATCGACTTCCATTGATTTTCAATCATTTTCAACCCCTAAAACTAACCCCAAACCTAACCTTTACCGATACATACCTCACCCTAACCCAACACAGACCTTAGCCCTAACCCTAACCATTAGCAAAAAACCTTGTGACCAGTGGTGTCAAAAGTACACACATTTGTTACTTAAGTAGAAGTATAGATACTGCAGTTTAAAAACACTCTGGTAAAAGTTGAAGTATCAACTTGACCTCTTTACTCAAGTAAAAGTGAAAAAGTATTTTCTCCAAAACATATAAAAGTATAAAGTAACCTTTAAAAAAAACAGCCAGATGCCACTATATGAATTGAAAGCTCAATGTTTCGACTATTTCTAAAAATTCTCTGAGATTGGGCCAAGGATGAGGGAGGTCTTGTAGGTCTCCATCTCCCGATACGCTCTCACCTGTGTCCGACCTTTCAGACATTTCAACATCTTTTTATGAATCCAACATTGTAGCGTGGCATAGACAATTCACGATTTCCTTTAACTAACCAATGAGTGTTTGCGTTCTATGACTCATCCAATGACACTAGTTTTCATTTGATGTGGACGGAGCCAATGATCTGCATTGGATGGAGCACATGATGGGAAATAAATATTTATAAACATTAAACCGAAGCCAAGAGTAATGAGTAACATTTGTTTTAAAAATGTAAGGAATAGAAAGTTGTGCGAAAATGTAATGAGTAGAAGTGGAAAAAAATAAGTAATGGAGTAAAGTATAGATACCTACACAATTAAAAAACAAATTAACCGTTTTATTGAATACACACAAAAGGTACTTTCCAAACCCTTTATGTCGCAGGCAGGACTTCATGCTCCTTGTTTTACACACATAGCCTCTCTATACTTGTGTGCAGATCTGATTCTCTGAGCTCATGTGAGCTTTTGTCACTTTGAAGGTGGCGACAACGTGAGAAAGTGAACCTGTGATTGAATAGTGAAATCCTGCCTCCTAAGAAAGTACCACTTCCTTTCTGGTTGTGTCCTGCAACGTTAGCAAAGT
>NW_015155356.1:0-2411 GCF_000732505.1 Cyprinodon variegatus | reverse complement strand
AAACCGTGACCAGAAACCGTGAATCGAACCGAACCGTGGATTTTGTGAACCGTTCCACCCCTAATATGTATAAACACCAAACATCACAAACACATTAGCTGCTATCCAGACCTAATTGACCAATAATTACCCCCAAATGCACTAACATTTGGTTCATAATTGGAAAGGTTTATCGAAAAACAGGCACAATTTGGAGGAGAGACGGGTGCACTGTAAACACATGATTTATCAATTTGATTTATGTGATTATTTTAATCATAAAGCATATGATTTTTATTTAAAAAGGTTCTGCTTTAAATTATCTGTACTTAACAAAAAGCACATGACTGCTTTCTGAAAATTTCCTAAAAGCCCATGAGAGGAAGAAGGAAAGCCTTTGTCTGTGTTGTGCTGTGACAGACACAATAGTGCTGGCTGCAGCAGAAACAAGGCTGCTCTAACCCTCTAAAGACAGGAGGTTTCAAACTCAGGACATTTCTAGGAGTGTGCAGGTACTGAACAAAGATCAAGCAAATTGACCTTTGCTCCTTATAACAGCTTCTTTTAACGGATCTGGATTTAACTTTACTGTACTGACAAATACTGATATACAGAATTTGATTGAAAATTTAGAATCTGCAGCAATGATTCATTGTGTTTTTTTACAGCCTATCTTAAAAATATGATACACACCACTTAAGAGTGAGATTATTAATTAACCTTTTTCCTTCTCTTTTATAACTTCCTTTATGTAGCCGGCTCCTGATTCTGCTGTTTTTTTTCTCTCTTTCCGCTCAAAGGTTGTCTCCAGCTGCATTTTGTCAGGAACACCCGTCTATTCAGACTTCCTACAACAGCTTCCAGGTAAGTGAAAATGTTTCAGTTTCAAATCAATTCTGATTATCTAATTAGATGTTTTATACTCGTACATGCAATCACATTAATAAAAATCATAAATGTCTTGTAAAATATACTACATTTGTGTTTCAACAGAAATATCTCCTCTTGCAGGGTTCAGGACGATGAAGAAGCTCTTGGTGGACGTGGACTGTGGTGTGGACGATGCTCAGGCCATCATGCTGGCGCTGGCCACTCCCAAAGTGGAGCTCCTGGGGATCACCTGTGTGCATGGAAACACGGCTGTGGAGAACGTGTGCAAGAATGTTCTGCGTGTTCTGCAGGCCTGCAATAAGCTGGATGTGGGTCACATGCAGTATGCTATTATTAAAAGTAGTTTTCATGCATAGCCTGGCTTGTAATATCTTAACATTTTGTGTTTGCGTGTTTTAATTTTTTCATTATATTCAGTGTTCTTATCATTTTGGACCAGATCCCAGTCTTTAAAGGTGCTGATAGGTCTATCCTGGGGAACATGCTGAATGCAGGAGAGTTCCATGGAAAGGACGGCCTGGGTGACGCTCCGGACCCCAATGCTCCAGGACTGGACCAGCTTCAGAAGGAGAGCGCTGTGTCAGCCATTATCCGGATTGTTAATGAAAACCCAGGAGAGGTGAGAGGTGCAGAGTATTTGGCTCCAGTCAGATCCACATATGATTGTTTCCTCTTCATCTGTAGTCATAGTCAATCAGTTTGTAAGTTAGTATAAGTCACAGGGTTTGTTAGAAATTTTGTGAAATAAGAACGCTGTGCAAACCAAAGATGGATTGTGAAAAAAGACCCAAAGCTATTTGGTGCACTTCCTGTTTAATACATCCAATGGCAGCTCCAGAAAACCTTTATAGGGGCGGGCTGGGCAGGATAGGACCGATGTGCAAGGAGTGTCTAATAGGAACCCAAACAAGTTCAGGGTCAGCCTATATTGATCACAATGAACCCACAGGAAAATGAAGGAAGCAAAACATATATATTTTCCAAATTAATGACTGAAAACAGACCAGATTTTCAAGTGCTAATAAAGATATGCACATAGTTGTAAATCTGTGATGTTCACACTGGACAGGTCACCAGTCTGTCACACGAAAACAGAGAGACACACAATCATGCACTCAGACTCACACCTAGAGATTCTACTTAACCTAACAATCATGTTAATGGACTGTGGGAGGAAGCTGGTGTACCCAGAGAGAACCAATGCATGCTCGGAGGAGAACATGAAAACTCCATGCAGAAAGACGCTGGGCCGAGAATCAAACCTGGAACCTTCTTGCTGCAAAGAAAGAAACTACCAACTGATCCATTGTGCAGCAATAGGTCAAGCAGATTCATAGAAGACTCAGCACAGACAAACCCCTCCCTATGTAATCCAAAAACGTACTTTGTCACCTTTAAGTGTTGTATATTGTTGTACAAAATTATTGCTGTGTTTTTGTATTCAGTTGTTGGTTTAAAGGAAAATTCCGGTTTTTAACACTTTTAGCCCATTTTCTGTAGTGTCCAGGATGAAATCGAATGATCGACACCAAAATTTTGAC
>NW_015155355.1:0-2412 GCF_000732505.1 Cyprinodon variegatus | reverse complement strand
CAGTATTTCTAATACAAGTATTTGAAATAATTATTTCATTTATTTTAATTATTTTATTTTATTTCATTTTATTTAGATGATGAAAATGCCTTTTTATTTATGCTGATGAAGATTCTCAGTCATCCAGGTCATAGTTATTCCGTAAAAGTTTAAAAAACAATCCACTGGACTTGGTTTCCAATGTTTGAAGACGTTTCGCCACCTCTCCAGGAAGCTTTCTGCGAAACGTCTTCAAACATTGGAAACCAAGTCCAGTGGATTGTTTTTAAACTTTTACGGAAAGCCTTTGTATTTTGTATCAAAACACTTCTATGCTGTGTATTTTTGTATTTTCAAAAAACAGTAAAATACTTTTTGCGAGACACATTCTGTTGTGACATCTAACTATCTAGAAAGCATGAAATAGTGTCTGCGGCACCTTCGCCATCAAGTCCTGTAATACCGCTCTCAGCCACTAGGGAATTTTGGCACTGTTTCACACTTGCTATGGGCACATCGTACGATCAACACAAAACGCACGGCAGGGGTTGACGTTAATGATTTTTACCACTTGCCCTTTGGGCAAGTGACTTTCACATTTCATTTGCCCAGAAACAATTTTTACGTGCCCAGTATAACGTTTGATAAATACAGTTCCACCTTTTTCAAATCATGAGAGAATGTGTACAAAACAACGAAAACACTTCTGGGTCGTTTTCATCGAATGTCGGTGATTTTAAAGTAATTTTGAGTGATAATTTCTTTTTGCGATCATTGGACTTGCCCGGCAGACAAATGCAATGAAATTTGTACTCTCCCAACAATAAAAACTACTTGCCCCGGGAGATCGGGTGATGGTTAACATGGAGCTCTGTACGGCGCTGCATATTAGATTGATTAGATTGGTGCTTTGTCTGGACCAGTAAAGGAAGTTGTTTCAAAGCAGGGTGAGCAGACAAATTTACCTCGTTTCTTTCACTAACTCATTTTTTCTCACCCATCAATCACTCTTTTTATCGCATGTTCCTGTTCAGTGTAACGTTCAGTGTTTGTAAGGCTAAGCTATTAAAATTTGAAATGTTAGCTGCTAACTAACTGTGTTAGTTTCACTGCTGTTGATTTCACCAGTGAACATTCAAACATTCAAGTTTTTCAAGTTTTTATGTTACGCAGTTTCCTTTTGTTTCATGTAATTAGCCTATAAGCTATATAACAGTTTTGGCTCATACTAGTGTTGGCAGATTTCATTTACTTTTTCTTAGAAATGTAACTACATAATGTTCCACTGTTGACTGTATGTAGCCGACACAATATCTGTGTTTGGAGTAATGCAGTAAAAAAGTAATTTAATTAGGCTATAGTAATGCATTACTTTTTGCAGTAATGCAGCAATGTAAGGCTTTCCCAATACAATTTCAGTAATATTGTACTCGGTACAGTTCAAAGGAACTGAAGTTACTTTTCTTGTTTTGTTACTTTGATGTTTTTCCAGAGAGTTTACAAGTGAAAAAAAATTTCTGTCTATATGCTGTTTTTAGTTTTAGTTTCACCGAGTTTAATTTAGTAAAAACTCTTGTTTAAAGTTGAAGGGAAATCATATTTAAATGTCAAACCATTCTGGCTTAAACATGTATATAAATATTCTCTTTATCTGACCATATTGTCCCAAAAGTTAGAACATTTCTATTTTAAAAAAAAATCCTGCTTTAAAATCTGTGGGGGATTTTTTCGTTATCTTCTGCAGGCCAGTTAGTTCTACGTCAGCCTGAACATCTAACAGGGTTCTACGGAAGAGGATTATGGCCACTGAAAAAAAAAAAAAGTTAACTGATTTTTAAATTTTATTTCAGTTTAACATGGGAAAAAAAGTCAGAATTCTGACTCTAATCTCAGAATTCGGATTTTTTTTTCTCAGAGTTATGACTTTTTTCTCAGAATTCTGATTTTTTTTTTTATGTCAGAATTCTGAGAAAAAAGTCATAACTCTGAGAAAAAAAAATCCGAATTCTGAGATTAGAGTCAGAATTCTGACTTTTTTTCCCATACTATACTGAAATGAAAAAAAAAAAAATCAGTTACCTTTTTTTTTAATTTTCAGTGGCCCTAATCCTCTTCCGTAGGGTTCCCGCGGGTCCTTAAAAAGGTCTTAATTTTTAAAACATCATAAATAGGATAATTTTTATTACGATTTATTTTTGTAATCTAAATAAAACATTAAAATTGACCTTTTTTTTTTTTTTTACGGCTCGCCATTATTGGTTCCGGAACAAGCGGAACAATAAAAGCGTTGTTGCGGCCGGGACATTTGAGAGATGCACCATTAACTTTTTGTCTGGAAAATATGAGCAAGTGTAAATGTAACCAAAATTGTCTCCAGCCAAGAGTTTTCTCCATGGTTAAAACCAGGGAACATACATGAGGCTCAGTGGATTT
>NW_015155354.1:0-2414 GCF_000732505.1 Cyprinodon variegatus | reverse complement strand
CTGTTAGTACGTCATATGCTTCGTTGATCTGATTGGTTTATTTGGCCCGTCTATCACCAACATAGGCCAATCAGCTAACCAGTATTCTCGCCCCTTCCCAAAATTACTTAAACAGAAGGTTACCAGATGAATATGCAAATCCATCTGGTGGAGTCAGGTTACTAATCTCTGTTAAAGGATCTTGCTTGGTTTTTAAATGTACTGGGATTTTGTGTTTGGAGAAACCTTGGCAGTTTAAGCAGAGATGCCCAGCCTTCCCAATCAACACACACCTCCTCCAGCTGCTCTGGGGGGACCCTGAGGCGACACCAGGCGAGCTCAGAGACAGTCCCTCCAGTGTGTCCTGGGACTTCCACCAGGCCTCCCCCCAATGGGACATGCCTGGAACAGCACCTGAACTTCGGGCATCCAGAACTGGCTCCTTTCGATGTGGAGGAGCAGTGACTCTACTCCGAGCTCCTCACGGAGTAGAGTCACTGAACGACAAACTAAACTTTCCGACAGCCTTTGCTAACAAATAGAAACATCCATGCTTTCTAGATAAAAGGTATAGTGGATAAAATTCTTTCAGGTTTGAGTTCTGGGGCGAAAATTTTTTCCATTGTCATTGTTTAACTACTTTTATCAATAATCATTCTGCATAAAATAGATACCTACAAGTACTAATATCAACACAAATTGATTATTGAAGTTATTAAAATTGTTATTTATCTATGATTTCACTGAAGACTCCTAGATGACTTGCAAAGACATCATTTTATTTACCCCATATAACACCACATGTAGTTTTGAAGTTAGTTCATCTTTAATGTTAGTATATTGATGTGCATAATTAACCACAAAGAATTGAAATGTTTTGAATATTCCACCTGGGAGTATTACTGCTGCCACCGTCTGTATTAGAGGGAATAATATGGTAGGGGTGGCCATGGCAACCCCTGGCCCCCCATCTAGCTCCGCCCCTTCACCTAAAGAGCTGGAGTTAAACAGGAAAGGTTTTATGGGAAAATGTGAAAAATCACCTGGTGCCATATAGTGAAAATTACATTTTCTGAAATTATGACATCGCAAATGTAAATGATTGGGAGTAAAATATATTATTTTTAATTTTTTGTGTACTTAGAAGGTTTTTTTCTTGTAGTTATGAAAAGTTCAGAACATCTGCTTTAACTTTAACATTAAAAGAATCAGTCTCTTTTACCAGAGTCTGTTTTTTCCCAAGTTTCCAAACCTTCGCTGAGCTAAAAGAACAGGAAGAGATCATAGAGGCCAAGAGAAAAGGAACCAGGAAGAAAAGATAAATGAGGTCTTCAGCTCTGCTCTCATGTCAGGGCAGAACAATACATGAGGTGAAGTTTAAGGAACAAGGGTGAGATGACCCTTAGCTGGGTGTGAGGTCAGGAGTGAGACATGGCGAGATTACAGAAGGTCAGAGAGGGTCTGTCTGGAGAGGAGAGAGACGCCTGAAACGCTGAGATTTATAATGTTTGGGTGTTTGTTGGTTTTTAGGTCTTCATTTTAATTTTATTCTTTGGTATGTCATATGTTCTTTCATGTGCACCGTTTTTGTAAGACTACTGTAATCACACAAGGGGGGGATTTACCATTAGTAAATACTAGGGGCCCATTTTTCTATACCCATTTTGTCTCATTTTGTCAAATGAGACAAAATGGGTGTCAATTAATTTGCCTCCGTTTGTGCTGGTTTGTGCAGCAAAAATGTTCGTTTGTGCCGCTATAATTTTTTATTATATAATCATAGGTTATCAACTTATAATTTATATGAAATTCAGAGTTTCAGAATGAACAAATGTTCACTGACCTTTGATGGATTCTACAAACAATTATTAATATAATTAAAATGATAGCAGTACAAAAAATGTATATATTTAGAAATATGTATTTTTAAATTTCTAATATATGTATTTTAAATATATTGTATTTAAAATTAATTTCAAATTTAATATTTTTGTATGGCAAAAATTTTCTTTTGTACTGCTATCATTTTAATGATATTAATAATATTTTGCAGAGGTCATCAAAGGTCAGTTAACAACTGTTTTTGCTGCACAAACGGAGCCAAGTTAATTGACACCCATTTCATCTGATTTGAAGAAGATGGGGGGGCTGGTTGACCTTTGATGACCTCTAGAAATATTTCTTTATATCTTTAAAATGACAGCGGCACAAACGAAATTTTTTGCTGCAAAAACCAGCGCAAGCGTAGCACAAACTTTTGACACAAATTTTGTCTGATTTGAAGAACGATGCAAAGAGCAGTGTTGCCAACTTAGCGCTTTAGTCGCTATATTTAGCCACTTTTCAGACCCCTTAGGTGCAAATTCCGCTAGAAATTACATGTGTGAATTAAAGCAAGATCCCAAATTATAAATTGGAAATACAATTGTTTGTAT
>NW_015155353.1:0-2417 GCF_000732505.1 Cyprinodon variegatus | reverse complement strand
TTGAACAGGAAGAAACCTCCAGCAGAACCAGGCTCAGTGTGAGCGGCCATCTGCTGAGGCCCACTGGGGTTCAAGGAGACAGAAGCAGAGACTACTGATACATTTTTTTTTTAAAGGATAATGTAGATACCAACTCTTTTCATATCTGTATAACGGATCCCAATATATGCTGTAACAGTTTTGGTCTGATTCTTAAAGTTGATATTCCTTTTCTTCCTCCAATGTACAGGATAAAAATTAAAGGTCTCATTTAAAACAACAAAGAAACATTTATTCAAAAATTAAACTAAACATTACCACTGGACAGCAAATGGAGGGAGCAGTAATTGGTGTTCTTGACGTGATCTCAAGGCATGGCTGCTGACGGCACTAATAAACCTGGGAATGCATGCCTGAAACCAGTGCATAAAACCACTGATATCAGCCAACAGATTGATCCGTCTATCTCTACTATTAAAGGTGAAAATAGTTACTTCCTTAAAGTTTGTCGCTGACATTGCTTTAATCAAACAGAAAACAATCTGTGGCTTCAGACTTTATTCTCATTCTATGAATGCATTGCTCTAAAGCTTCAACACAACCCTGACTCTCCATCCTTGTCTTAAAACTACCCTTGAACATAAACTGCATTAATAGCAGTGGCGGCTTGCCAATAGAGGGCGCTAGGGAGTGGCCCACCAGCCCGATGACCTTGATTAAGAGTCTTAATTTAAGACTTAAAAATAAACAAATAAAACTTATTTATAAAGTTGTTTAAAAAATTACTATTATAAATTGTTAAAGGGTCATTTAATTTTTAGTCAGATTTGTGATGTATTTCTGCCCTAGATTGCAGAAATGTTTGCAAGTTGTACATGAGCAGTAGCTCCTCTGTAATACAGAAGTATAGGAGAGCTCTGGTTGCACCAAAGCTACGCACCGGTGACAGAAATATTGTCGTAACAGTTGCAGTGCAGATGATTGACAGTCCGAGTCGCAAGGGAAGAAAACTTATTGAGAGAAGCTGGAGGTGAAACCGTTTGAACCTGATCAGCTGAACATCAAAATGAATCAGCAATCCAAAGACAGATGGAAACGGTTCACTCGCTCTGTGTTCAGGACCTGGTTTAGCTCCAAGGCTAGGCTAACTGCATGCAGCGAGGCTAAGGCTTTATTCTGCTTTTCCCGCCTCGTTTTTCCAACGTCAGCTACGACTGATTTAAAGCACTTTTTAGAAAAGGCAAAGAAGAATGAACAATCTGGGATTCACATGGAAAATAATAGAATATAGTCTAATTTTTCTACTTCTTTGTCAATTTGCATAGTTGCTGTTAAATAAATAAACACATTCTCAGAAAATAAATTGTTTTTATGTATAAAAAATATATAAAGCTGACTAATAGCTTCTCCGTTATTAAACTGGTACTTTTTTTTTTTTTTAGGTTACACAATATTGGACCATGGAAAACACAGATTTACTTTCACAAAGCATCAGAACGGCAAGATTTATGTACAAAAAGTAAACCTGTACATGAAATAATGTTTTGTTTTTAAAGTGTCTTCTGTTGGCATTCATATAAATATACTGATGTGATAACTTATGTTTTTAATTTTGAATTTGGATCCAGTTCCTTAAGTGATGTTGAGCTTCTGCTGCTAAATAGCCTCAAAATGCTCGATCTGTTCCTGAAAGGATTCATGAAACTGTTGTGAGGTTAAGATGTAGTGAAGATGATTTCAGGACATCTAAGAATGTCAACGAAGGACAAGTGGGCTCTTCTTATGACTGCAATATAGCTCAATTTTTCCACCACTGCAGACACTGTGCTGCGGGGGTAAGTGCCTCTACATGAACACACAAATAAAAACAAGCAAAGACGACATTTATATAAAATAACAAACTGAAATAAAATACTGTAGGGAGGAAAATGATGGACAGTATAAGATCATTTCACCTGTAAATATCTTTGGGAGATTTGGAAGATGGTTTATCTGATGAACAAAAGCAATGCATCGTCTTCTGTTGCTTGAATACTGAAACATTTTAAGATAATCAATATGGGTTTATTACTTTCAATGGTGATAACAAGGGCGTAGGTTTGATTTCCACTTTGGTAGGGACACTATTGCTCCTAAGTTTCATTAATGTCATTTTACCTATGCAAAAATACGCATGCTTTTTTTATTCTTGACGTGAGCATCAGGGTGCATTTCGTTTCAAGAGAAAAGCAGCATTTCTTGCTACATTTATACTAATCTTATAAGCACTACCCACACTAGATGTTGTTTATCAATGTTTGAAGCGTCACCGGCTCGGATGAATGTGGAATTAGGTATTTTTTTCCGCTTTGAAAAGGTTTGCATTTAAACTTACCAGTGACTAAGACAGTAGGTAAATACGTGCCAATTTAACCAAATATAGTCTAAATATGCCCGTT
>NW_015155352.1:0-2419 GCF_000732505.1 Cyprinodon variegatus | reverse complement strand
TTGTGACTGGTTGTGGTTGTTAATGGTTGTAGTTGTGACTGGTTGTGGTTGTGAATGGTTGTGATTGTGACTGGTTTTGCTTGTGACTGGTTGTGGTCGTGACTGGTTTTGGTTATGACTGGTTTTAATTGTGACCGGTTTTGGTTGTGACTGGCTAGAAATGAACCAGATTGTGGTCAGAGTTCCCCAGGGGATAGAGAGGTGATGAGCTGTATGCCTCCTTATGCTGCGTTCACACCTAAAGCAGCAAGAGCAGCAAACAACGCACATGCTGCTTCATTTTTTATGCTTGTACAAGTTTAGTTCTGATGCGCTTCTTCAGCTGCGTGGTGGACAAGTGGGTCTAATGCGTGTTGGGCGGAGCTACCCTATCCTTTCTTTGTAACAATGGCAGCTATATTTGCAGTGATCAGTAGGAATAAAGTAGTTTTACTATGCATGCATATCCACTTGTGAACTTCATCAGTGCAGTCAGTTCATCCAGATTACGATCCTGTATTTAAATATTATTTCACTGTCAGAGCCGCTCAGACCCCCCACATAACAGCGGTGCTCTGTCAGTAGGAATCGCATTCAACAGCAGCCTATGGCCCGATCGCCTCCCCGCGGTTTGCCGCTGTGGCTGGAATGTGGTTTTTCATGTTCGTAATCCAAACTGCAGGCACCAGGATAATAAAAGCGAACATATTCATACATTTTACGTTTAGTAAATTTAGTAGTTAATTAACTGTTTCAGAGGAGTGATCATAGCGCTCTGCATCAGCAGTGCTGTGTCTGTCTCCCTGCCAGCTCCCAGATCAGCTTATCTGATTGGTTGATGTGGCGTGTTGAGCAGCAAAAGTTAAATTTTTCCAACTTCAGCAGCTGCTGCATTTACAGTGTTTTGCGTGCGTGAGATGCTCAAACTTTCACGACGCACTGCTTCAGCTGCTCAGGCACGTTGCTGCTCAAAATGCGCTGCGGGATGTTTTGCTGCGCCTTGATGCATATCAACCATTGTCTTAAAACTACAAGCTCCTGCTGCCTTTGCTGCTTTCGGTCTTAACATAGCATTAGTGTTAACAGCAGTTAAAATGCTGTGTGAATGTGGGAAGGATGGAGGACAGGTAGACACGGCTGTTCAGAGTTACACCATCTATTGTTCACAAACACATCCAGACCCCCTCTTATCACTCTCCCTGCTTCTGTTGACCCAAAGCAGGTGAAATCCGTTCATGTTTACACCAGAGTCCCGGATTAGCGCTGTTAGCCACGTCTCCGTCAGGCATAGGATGCTAGCCTCACGGTAGCCAGAGAGGACAGGGTGGTGAGGAAATTCTGTTATTTCTTCACATTTAATGCCACATGTCAGCACAGGGTCCAAAGTATGAAGATTAGAATGTGTGGGACTATTTACATTTTGAACAAAACCAATATACTATAGCTAAGATAGTTTTAAAGGCTGCACTTAACCTATCACCTTCAATGTCAGCATGGATGTTGCAATCCCCCATTATGATTACCCTGTCAGTATCTAATAACAAATCAGAAAGGAACTCTGAAAACTCATCTAAAAATTCAGAGTAAGGACCTGGTGGACGATACAAATTTACAAAAAGAAGAGGTTTTGTTGCTTTGCAATTGGATGAGGGAGTTCAAAAGAGTTGTATTTGTTGAAATATTTGGGATTGTTACCACTCCTCCCCCTCACACAGTATTTCTGGGCATATTAAAATTTAAATAACTGTGAGGAGGGGCTTCATTTATGCTAACAAAATCCTCGAATTGCAGCAAAGTTTCAGTGAGACAACATAAATCAGATTATCACAGAGCAATTCATTAACTAACAAACACTTTTAGTAGAGAGAGATCTTATGTTAAATAAATGGCATCTAATCAGTTTGATTGGAGGGATTTTAATTATAATTAGATTATTCATATTTATATCAAATTTATTGAATTTAGACGTAAGTGGGTAAGAATAGAGAAGCTGTAGAAAGCACTGTTAAACAACAGATTATTGGCCTGCACCATGGGCTGTCAGGGGTTTGGAGGACTAACACTGATAATAATGGTTGTTTCTGTACTTTTCGGTACTTTTCCGTATACAGAAACTAAAAGCCATGTAAACATAAATTGTATTTACTAATATATAATTATATAGCTCTGGGATATGGGATATGCTCTGCACCACCTAGGCAGTATTTGGTAACCTGCTGCACCCATGTTGCTCGCCTAGGTCTTGTCCCTCTTCTGGCTGAATCTACTCACACAGACCTTGGTCCCTGCTTTTTCTCACTTTATAATTCATTTCTAGTAGAACTCAGCATCACTACTAACTGCATAGCTTCAACTTATTCCTCCTCTTCCTCACTACGTCTGCAGTTTTTGGGGATATCATTTGCTAATTTAGCTAATTCATGTAATGTAGGATGCTGTC
>NW_015155351.1:0-2424 GCF_000732505.1 Cyprinodon variegatus | reverse complement strand
ATGCAAATGAGGAAGGGGTGTGTCCTAGAGAGTCAACTTCTGCTCATTGGTTGGCTTGGCGGTCCATCTTCTTAACTTACAAATCTCAGAGTACTAAGTTGAATGTTCTCTTGTCTGTTGCTGTTGTTCAGTAAAAGTACGTTTAATGATAATTTGCGGCCAGAACATTATACTTTTAAGCATAACCATATGGCCCATTCACAGATTTAATGCGTAATTTAAAAGAAAATGTTCCGAACTTTAGAGGACCGCAGCAACCAGTGGAGCTCCAAAGCTAACGGCAGCCAGGGCTAACTGCAGCCCGTCTGCAGCGGCGGCCCTCTCTCGGCGATTTTTTGTTGTATTTGGCAAAGTTTGGCAAAGTCCCTACTCGCGTTCTAATGACCTCAGACTCGACATCAGACTCTCCTCCTGTAGATTTGACCGATGTAGGAAAATGCTAACCAACATGCTTCACACACGGCTATGCCGAGAGAGGGCCGCTGCAGACGGGCTTTAGTTAGACCTGGCTGCCATGAGGTCCGGAGCTCCGCTGGTTGCCGCGGTCCTCTAAAGTTCGGAACATTTTCTTTTAAATTACGCATTAAATCTGTGAATAAGCCATATGGTGATGCTTACAAGTATAAGGTTCTCGCCTCAAATGATCGTAAAACGTACTTTTATTGAACAACAGCAACAGAAAAGAGAACATTTAACTCAGTACTCTGAGCTCAGTCAGTTAAGAAGATGGACCGCCAATCAATGGGCAGAAGTTGACTCTCTAGGACACACCCCCTCCTCATTTGCATAATGAGACAGAAATGCATACAGAAATGTAAAAAGGGCAGAGAGAAATGTAAAAAGGGAAGGCAGAAATGTAAAAAGAAAGGCAGAAATGCATACAGAAATGTAAAAAGGGCAGAGGGAAATGTAAAAAGGGAAGGCAGACATGTAAAAAGAAAGGCAGAAATCTGGCAGGCAGAAATGTAAAAAGGGAAGGCAGAAATATAAAAAATAAATAAATAAGGTAAATATTACAAAGGCAAATAAATAAAGAAGCTCATTAAAAGTTATATACATTTATGTCTCACTGTTTAATTTAATTTCTACTTACATTTATTTGTTTATTGTATTTTTGCTGGCAATTGATTGTATGCTTATATATTTATTGAGCATTTATTTATTTCTGTATTTATTTTTAAATATGGCAGAGTTGGTCCTCCATACTCTGCTAAGTTGGGGCATTCCACAGGACGTGTTAATAATCTGAAGACAAAGCAGTTTACTTATCTGCCCAGCAGAGGGCGACAAAACATATAAAATCTTGTTCTTAAAATGAAGGTATAAGAAAATAAGCTCTACAGCTCTGCAAGCATCTCAGCTGCTGCTTCAGATACTGAAGGTAAAGAGACAAAAGCATATAGTTATGGTGCAGGTCACAGGTTTACATCTACTCACCTTGATTAATGTAGAACCAGCTTTTATGCAAGATCCTCTGAAAATTTGTGTTCAGTCAGTTTATTTACATTGCACCATAAACCTCCATTTACATGTATGGTTAACACAGCTACTAATTTGTGCACATTAATTATGTTTCTGATAAAAATCCTTTCTCTGAAACGCCATCAGAACACTCATCATAGTGTCCACCACATCGGATCAGTCCATTTGCTGCACATGTGTAGAAAGGTCCAGTCAGCAGCAAACCATTTGAAAACAAACGTGTGAAGAGTAGCGTTGCCAACTTTACCTTATGTGCTTTTGTTGCTATATTTACTGACTTTTCAGAGCCCTTTAGCACTTTTGTTTTTTTTTAAAGCACTTATTTATAAATAATAAAATTTAATTTAATAAAATTATGTATGCGTATAATGGGTCTGTTTTATGTGTTGTCAATTCAGAAGGCCCCATGCCTGTCTTTGCCCAGGGCCCTTAATATTTCCGAAATCCGCCCCTGATCTCAAGGCCCTTTTTCAGATTCATTTCACTCAGATCCTACAGACCGATTGGTTAAAGTTACCTAAAGAAACCCAGCAAGTTGCTACAAGTTACTGACCTGTCAGAATCAGTATGCAGCGCCCGTGCTTGCATAGCGGCGATGGCTTTGCAGAAATTTCCCATATTGAACAAGCATGTAGTGTGGAAGTGAAAAAAATCCCCTTTAACTTCAGGAACTCTCCAGCGGAACCAATTGACAAACTGCCTTACATGCTCAAATAAATAAAAACTACATCAATTTTAAGGAAAATTTACCAACTTATATTTCATTTTTTACTACACTTTACTGCAGATATAACTTTACGATAACTATGGAGATGCTCAGGATAACCTGAGCCACTCTAACTATAAGCTTTATCACAAAAGAAAGTTTTAAGCCTAGCCTTAAAAGTAGACAGGGTGTCTGCCTCACGGACTAAAACTGGTAGTTGGTTCCACAGGAGAGGA
>NW_015155350.1:0-2425 GCF_000732505.1 Cyprinodon variegatus | reverse complement strand
GGCGGTGTGAGAGGGGGTGAGCGGGAGTTGCGGTCTCCGTCGGCTCGGTAACCGCACCGGAGCCAATGTGAGCAAGGGGTGAGTGTAAAATGACAGGAGTCAGTCCAGGCAGATTTGTTGAAAAAAATACACACACTAGTCGTGGGACATGATTATTACAGAATCTGTTCATTACTTCTAATTAATCAGTATGAAATAAACCTTTAAGATGCTTTTGCTTCCAAATTATTAAATAATTAAACAATTTAAGCACAAAAACACAAATATTTCCTTTTAAAAGATTGGTTGAAAGTCTGGACAATTAATCTAGCTTTAGAAACTGATATTGTATTACCCTATTTTGTAATTCAACCCGAAGATACTCACACAGAGAAAAGTTGCAACTAGACGCAACGTTGTCACTGTCAGAAGTACAGAGCAACAAAATTCACTCTGCATTTAACCCATCCTCATGGGGATACAGTGGGCTTCCATTGTGCGGCGCCCTGTGCACTGTGGGGTTAAGGGTGGCAGCTGTGGCCTTGAACTCAGAACCTCAGGATTCCAAGCACAATGCCCTAAATACTGGGGCACCACTCTGCAAAGCAGGCATTAGCATGAAGGGTCTTTTCTATTTAAATTAGACTTACACCAGACACCACATGACATTATAAAAACAACAGATTGCAAGCAATGGTTTTTGGGTATTTGATTGCTGTTTTTGTTTCTGAGTGGATGCATTGTCTCCTGCATTCAGTCTATGTTTGTTTTGGTCCCAAAACAAAAGGGAAAACCACCTGGACAACAGTAGTAAGGGGAGGCAGTGTTCCTGAACTCAGGCAGGAGCAGAGAGGAATCAGTGTGAGAACAGCAAGTGAGAGAGCTCCATAACCGGGACGAGCCGTCCAGCTATGCCCCCCTCCGGAGCTGAGGAGCCATAGCAGTAGAGGCTGCATCTTGGTGCTGCCAAGTCAGAGAGTTGAGCAGAACAGCAGTAGTTCGGAGATTCCTGCCGGGAAACTGAAAGCGTTGATGGCCCGGAAGAGTCTACATCTGGCCCAGGCTAGCTAGAGGCTAACCATGGGGGATCCACTTATATTTAATGATGGGAGAAATGAATAAATGAAGCGGAAAATATACAAGAGTAAAAAAATGCCAGAAATGTCCCTTAATCTTAAAGGGCTGATACGCCAACTTGGCTGGACATTAGGAACTGCTTCACTCTGCACTTTCTTCATATTGCTAAACTAAACTACTACAGTGATAATGTGCATGGAATAACATTTTACCTTGTATGCTGAAAGTGACCTAAATCTTTACAGGAAAAGTTAAAAAAATATGTTTATATATGTATATATATATATATATATATATATATATATATATATATATATATATATATATATATATATATATAAAGCCAAATATGTTCTGACCACAGCCTGGAGACAGACAGTTTTTGTATTCCTTTTCAGAACAACACAACAATGGGATGGATTATTATTAATCATTATGTGGTCTTCTGGTCTGTGGGTCCCATTTTTTTTTATTATTTACTGAATTTTTGTGAAGAACATATATCAGAATATGATTTAAGACCACACTGCATACACCCCCCTTCATATTCCTATTACATATAAGTTGTTTAGGTTCACTGGACCCTGGACCAATTGAAGTGTGGAAACTGATAATCCTTGTAAGCTTGAAGTTCAGTTTAGCTAACTTGATGTGAAGTTTTCTAGAAGATGTTTCTCCGCTCATCCATGAGACTTCCTCAGTTCTAACTAGTGGTGGGGAGCACTGAGATTATTAAACTCTAGGTATAAAAAAGAATAAGGGGGAACAAAGGGTGGCTCTGATCCCTCCCAAGGCTTAAATAAGAAAGTAGAAAAAAAAGTATTAAGTTCACTTCAGGCTGAGTGTGTACATTTTTACTGCAGAGGTCTTTTTCAGATCAGAGAGAGAATAATATCTTATGGTTAACAGAACATTAAAGTCTGGAAAGATTTTATTTAAAGTATTTTGGACATATTGCTAGACTTTAATGTTGGCAAGAACCTCTTATCAGTTTCCGACTTTGCTATATGTACAAAATAAACATATTGTTGCCTACTGTAATTGAGGCATCGCACCTTTATCTTTTTTTTTTATTTTTTATATTTTATTAAAAGCAGAAGTTAGGGAATGGGGTTGAATTATCTTGTAAGCACCACCTATGTATATTCTTCTTTGTCTGAAAACTAGTTTCCTTAAAAAAACTAAACCATATAAATATTAAAACCATTTATATGCAACCCCTTCCCCTTTTTAGCAGGCTTTAAGTTAGTGAGAGAAACCTTATCTAGATCAGAAGAGGCTTAGAACATCGGGCTGTTATGGTGCGTTTACACCAGAGATGGTAGCAACAGCCCTAGCAGTGGATTCACATAGAATCACTGTACAAACC
>NW_015155349.1:0-2426 GCF_000732505.1 Cyprinodon variegatus | reverse complement strand
GGGGTAACACCAACACTGCAAATCACTGCTTTTGACAGAGAGCAGGTTGTTAATTTTCCTTCATGACAATGACCATAAAAATGCAGCCAACAGAGGACATATATCAAAGTCTACTACTGTGCTAGAATGGCTCAAAGTCCAACCATAAAACGTCAGTCAATAAAATACACTGAAATTTGTGGTTAGGAGATCCCAAAGCATGAAAAGGAAACTGGTGTGACAACTTTTGTTAAGAAGCATATTTATGGCTTAAAAACCAAGCTGAACACCAATAAGCTATTGAATCAGTAGAGCAGATAAAACAGTTGTCATAAAGCAGCAGAAAGCAAAATCAAAGGACCAATTTGTCCTGTGAAGCTAAGGTTAGCTTTGAGCTGCAACAGAGCGTCTATAATGAAGTTGACATTTCATGGTTATAATTCATGACAACGGACAGTTTATTTCAGAGCAGCTAATCAAATGCCAGACACACCTTGATGGTAGCATCTTCAGAGGCCGTCACCATGACGGAAAACACCGGGTGAAATATGACCCTGGTGACCGGAGCACGGTGCCCACTCAGAGCGTATCTCTCTGGGGGGCGAGGGATCCACTCCTTTGGATCTCTCTTCTGACCGACAGGTCCTCCATACGTCATGTCCTCCTTCACCTCGTTCAGCTTCGACTCCAACTCCATCACCTAGGCCAGAAAGCAAAGCATTTCAGAACATGACAGCAAAGGCTTCACTTATTTGATTAAAAAAAAGTATGTAAATGTGTTTCTTACCTTCTTTTGTAATCTAATAACAGAGGTCCATTTCTTTTCCAAAAGCCCCGCATACTTCTTATCTACCTCTTCATTCTACAACAGAACAAAACAGATTCTCAGAAAGAGAAACTCACCCATTATAAAATCACTTTTCCACTCCAAATGTATTAATTTGAGTATTTGCCACTGCTTACAATATCTAATTCTGCTTCCTTCTTGAAGGTAGAATAGGCCTCCTCGTATCCATTGGAACGAAGATAGTCAGCTATAGCTCGGTTTCTGGGGAAAGAATAACAGGTTGTTGATGAACACCAGCTCCTCCTTGACAGAGACTCATTTCACCTTAAAATACTGAAAACAGATGGATGTTACAGGTGTCATATTTACTCATTTAACCCTATATTTCTGTCTAAACAAACAGAAACAAAATACAACCCAAGAAAAAAAAAAAGGAAAAGGAAAAGAAGTTCTAGCAAAGTGCTGTTGTTGCTATAGAAACCATCACCTCGACAGAAGCTAAAGCTAGACTAAACTCACAAGTAGAGATGGACACCACAAAGAGATGGAGTGAAACTTGTATATCTGTGAAATTGGTCCTTTTAAGACTGAAGGTGATTATTTGATGGGTAAAGTGCTAAATTTAGACTAAAGCTTCAGTGAATGAACCGACTGCTGCAAAGTTCAAACTTTAAACAGATTTTCCATCCTAAATAAACCCCATTTCCCCCCATGATATTATCGCCGATGACTCCTGTATTTGAACAAATACAAACTTAACTAAAAACCAACGGTAATCTGCCCACATTAACCAGCCATCACTTGGTTAAGTTCCTCTCTGTTACCCATCCCCCCCCTCACTCCTTCTCTGCTGTCATGCAGGTTATAAAAAATTCACCAAGCAGCTATCAAGTGAAGAAGCACCTAGAGCTCACATGTGATTTCACATTGTTGTGGAAGATTCAATTTCACAGACAAAAAGGATGTCTATTGAACAACTCCTTCAGGAGAGCTTGAATAATCCCACCATCTTCAGACATAAAAGGAAAATACATGTGACCCCTTGGTGCTTCTAGCCCAACTACTGCAGCTTGTTGTAATGAGCCTCAGTGAACATGTCTATTCCTGTTCACACGTGTCATGAACATGTAATCCTACTTCTAATAGCACTCACAGTTCATCTCTTTGTCTCTGTGACAGCACCATGGTGGCTGCTGCTCTCTCCCTCCCGGGGAGGTGAGGATGAGGTGAAGTTGAAAAGTCTGGCAGGAGGGAGGGGGAATCCCACGGAGGATCGCAGGTGGCAAAGATGGAGCCACTCGGATGACAGAGATCTGGAGAGGCTTCTGGTAGACAGATGTGAAGCTCAAGGAAGGTTTACGATGTCACCTAGCACTCAGTGATTTATCACGTCCATCACCTGATGAAGAGAGAAAAACAGTGTGGCTTAGTATTTATAAGGGAAACTTTTCACTGATGACAAGGGGAGTTTATAGGCTACAATTTGCCAGAATAAAAGGTAACAAAAGCCATCATTCTTTGTTGTTTCAGTGTGATAGAGATAAAGCACAGATCTAACACTAGGCTCATACTTAAAGGAATAGTACACCCAAAACATGATTAGCCTTCATTTTCTACTCACCCCCATGCTGAACAACACTCTGGAGTACTTTTTTGATAT
>NW_015155348.1:0-2427 GCF_000732505.1 Cyprinodon variegatus | reverse complement strand
TGTGTTTCCTGGACGGGGCCGCCTTTTACAGCTGCCTTTTGTGTCTTTGCTTCTGTCTCCTTGAACCCCAGTTGGCCTCAGCAGATGGCCGCTCACACTGAGCCTGGTTCTGCTGGAGGTTTCTACCTTTTAAATGTGAGTTTTTTCTCTCCACTGTCGCTACAAGCATTCTTAGTGTGACAGATGGCCTTCGAGTCAATGAGTCGATGCAATCAACTGGTTTTCCTGAAATCGAAAACTGAATCAATTTGATCTGGTAAACTGTAAAAGGTCTTGAGATGACATGTGTTGTGAACTGGCGCTATATAAATAAACTGAACTGAATTAGACCTCAAGCTCCATCGATTGCCCCACATATCCGGAGAGGGACGTTGTTCAGTTATGTTCCTCCTTTACATTGAATAAGGTTATTTCCTGGAGCACCACAATATCATATTGTAGACCTCTTATCTGTAGTAGTTCTTATTCTAGTCAGATATGACCCACCATGGGGGTGTCGTCTAAAAACTTCACAACCATGTTTGTTTTGTGGACAGCAGAGCAGTCAAATGTAACTAGAGTAAAGAGTACAGGACTGAGAACACAACCCTGTGGTACATTGGTGTTCAAAACCAGGGGGGAGATGAGGGTTTCCCAATCTCTTTACCAGCTGGTGAGAAAATACTGATCCAAAGGCAAAGTGGTATAGAAAAAAACAGCTTGTCTACAAGGACAGTGTTGAAGACTGTACTGAATTTAATAAAAACACTCAGCATAGGTGTTAGGTTGGCAGTGATGAGTCAAGAGTGTGTGGAGTCCTAATGAGGCAGATCCTCAAGAACGATTAGTTTTGAATGGTTTAGATCAAACAAATTCCATGTGGCTGTAAAATAACAAGAATGAAAAAGGTTAAAGTATAAAAACTTTTGCAATATATTGTTTTTTTTTTTGTTTTTTCTGTTTGTGTATCATGAATTTTTCTTGAAGAAATCAATAACACTCCAGCTTCAAGGTTTTGTAAAGTTAAGCATGACCGTTCCTTTCATCAAGGTAATCACTGCCATTAGACCACCAGAGGAGCATTTATGTACACTGGACAGCTGGTGGATAGCAGCAATATCAATGACAGACAGGCCTCGCAGGGGCTGCTTGTGCTTCTGGGCTGCTTATCTCAGCCTCAACATGGACCCAATTCATCCATCACTATCAGACCTCACGCAGGTTCCCATGGCCTGGCTTTCACACTTTCACAGGGGGGCCGAGGCTATCAGCTGAGCAGGATGAGAAAACAGTTGAAGTGTTAAACTTCCTCACCATAAAAGTAGGTTTCTGTGAGGGCTTTTGTTATTATCTGGACATAATTGTTGTAACAGCCATTGGCTGAAATGTCCAAGCTGGACATAGATAGCATGCATAGCTTTATACAAAACACCAGCCAAGATAAGAGTGCTTTGACAGCTACTAAAAAGTTTTATTGTTTGATGTAAAAATCAGGTTTCTCTTATGCCCCCTACAGACGGATAGATGTGTTCAAAGATTCTTTATACATCCATTAACGAAGTCATCATCTCCTGCTGGATCATGGAGGAACGAGCCTTGGATGAGCTGTGGACTTTATCACTCTACTGTAGGAGGTGAACAGATCTAGGTTTATCACAGTGGAAAAAGACATTGAGAAAGAAAATGGACCTCACCAACTGATTCATCTTGTACTTCGCACAAGCTCTAAAAAGTTTCTGATTGGTCATTTTTTAAATTTGATTAAAAGTCTTTTGTGTATTTTAAGAGCATGTTTTTAGTCTAAGCAAGTAGCAGGTTAAGAAAACAGGTTTAAGCCATTTATTTTCACAAACAACAACTCTTTGTCATCTGATGAGGCTTAAACTAATTGTCTCTGGCATTTTTTTTAAGCATCACATAAATATACTTAGATGATTTAGAAATCTTTATACTGTTGTTGCTTCTTTGTCCTACTTTCATATTTTGGATCTAAAAACTCTGTCTGATGTGATGAAAAGAACATTAGAAAGAAGAAATTTAGCATGTGGTTTAACATATGTAGGGATTTTTCTTTAGAGTGTTTGGAAAAGCGGCTTGCCTTGCTAGGTGTAAACAGCCAACAACAGTGCTCCAAGAAGGCATTGACAACTCCTAATTTTAGGCATTTAACTGGGTTATAATGCCATTCCTTGATAGCAGTCATACACAAAAAGATATTGCGTTAGATTTATGTATCTTTGAGTAATCTTTAGGACTTTTCTGAACAGCCGCTCTTCCCTTTCCTGTAAAAGTGAGTGGTTGGAGAACAACTATAATAGAAGGCTCCCAACAGGAAGCACCTCCCACCACGTGCTGTGCCTGCACTGCAAACAAATGCTCACTTTCTCCAATCAGGTAGAGGTGATGTGAAGCATCAGTGTTCCCACTCAACATTAATACAAAAAGGCT
>NW_015155347.1:0-2427 GCF_000732505.1 Cyprinodon variegatus | reverse complement strand
AGCCTTTTTGTATTAATGTTGAGTGGGAACACTGATGCTTCACATCACCTCTACCTGATTGGAGAAAGTGAGCATTTGTTTGCAGTGCAGGCACAGCACGTGGTGGGAGGTGCTTCCTGTTGGGAGCCTTCTATTATAGTTGTTCTCCAACCACTCACTTTTACAGGAAAGGGAAGAGCGGCTGTTCAGAAAAGTCCTAAAGATTACTCAAAGATACATAAATCTAACGCAATATCTTTTTGTGTATGACTGCTATCAAGGAATGGCATTATAACCCAGTTAAATGCCTAAAATTAGGAGTTGTCAATGCCTTCTTGGAGCACTGTTGTTGGCTGTTTACACCTAGCAAGGCAAGCCGCTTTTCCAAACACTCTAAAGAAAAATCCCTACATATGTTAAACCACATGCTAAATTTCTTCTTTCTAATGTTCTTTTCATCACATCAGACAGAGTTTTTAGATCCAAAATATGAAAGTAGGACAAAGAAGCAACAACAGTATAAAGATTTCTAAATCATCTAAGTATATTTATGTGATGCTTAAAAAAAATGCCAGAGACAATTAGTTTAAGCCTCATCAGATGACAAAGAGTTGTTGTTTGTGAAAATAAATGGCTTAAACCTGTTTTCTTAACCTGCTACTTGCTTAGACTAAAAACATGCTCTTAAAATACACAAAAGACTTTTAATCAAATTTAAAAAATGACCAATCAGAAACTTTTTAGAGCTTGTGCGAAGTACAAGATGAATCAGTTGGTGAGGTCCATTTTCTTTCTCAATGTCTTTTTCCACTGTGATAAACCTAGATCTGTTCACCTCCTACAGTAGAGTGATAAAGTCCACAGCTCATCCAAGGCTCGTTCCTCCATGATCCAGCAGGAGATGATGACTTCGTTAATGGATGTATAAAGAATCTTTGAACACATCTATCCGTCTGTAGGGGGCATAAGAGAAACCTGATTTTTACATCAAACAATAAAACTTTTTAGTAGCTGTCAAAGCACTCTTATCTTGGCTGGTGTTTTGTATAAAGCTATGCATGCTATCTATGTCCAGCTTGGACATTTCAGCCAATGGCTGTTACAACAATTATGTCCAGATAATAACAAAAGCCCTCACAGAAACCTACTTTTATGGTGAGGAAGTTTAACACTTCAACTGTTTTCTCATCCTGCTCAGCTGATAGCCTCGGCCCCCCTGTGAAAGTGTGAAAGCCAGGCCATGGGAACCTGCGTGAGGTCTGATAGTGATGGATGAATTGGGTCCATGTTGAGGCTGAGATAAGCAGCCCAGAAGCACAAGCAGCCCCTGCGAGGCCTGTCTGTCATTGATATTGCTGCTATCCACCAGCTGTCCAGTGTACATAAATGCTCCTCTGGTGGTCTAATGGCAGTGATTACCTTGATGAAAGGAACGGTCATGCTTAACTTTACAAAACCTTGAAGCTGGAGTGTTATTGATTTCTTCAAGAAAAATTCATGATACACAAACAGAAAAAACAAAAAAAAAAACAATATATTGCAAAAGTTTTTATACTTTAACCTTTTTCATTCTTGTTATTTTACAGCCACATGGAATTTGTTTGATCTAAACCATTCAAAACTAATCGTTCTTGAGGATCTGCCTCATTAGGACTCCACACACTCTTGACTCATCACTGCCAACCTAACACCTATGCTGAGTGTTTTTATTAAATTCAGTACAGTCTTCAACACTGTCCTTGTAGACAAGCTGTTTTTTTCTATACCACTTTGCCTTTGGATCAGTATTTTCTCACCAGCTGGTAAAGAGATTGGGAAACCCTCATCTCCCCCCTGGTTTTGAACACCAATGTACCACAGGGTTGTGTTCTCAGTCCTGTACTCTTTACTCTAGTTACATTTGACTGCTCTGCTGTCCACAAAACAAACATGGTTGTGAAGTTTTTAGACGACACCCCCATGGTGGGTCATATCTGACTAGAATAAGAACTACTACAGATAAGAGGTCTACAATATGATATTGTGGTGCTCCAGGAAATAACCTTATTCAATGTAAAGGAGGAACATAACTGAACAACGTCCCTCTCCGGATATGTGGGGCAATCGATGGAGCTTGAGGTCTAATTCAGTTCAGTTTATTTATATAGCGCCAGTTTACAACACATGTCATCTCAAGACCTTTTACAGTTTACCAGATCAAATTGATTCAGTTTTCGATTTCAGGAAAACCAGTTGATTGCATCGACTCATTGACTCGAAGGCCATCTGTCACACTAAGAATGCTTGTAGCGACAGTGGAGAGAAAAAACTCACATTTAAAAGGTAGAAACCTCCAGCAGAACCAGGCTCAGTGTGAGCGGCCATCTGCTGAGGCCAACTGGGGTTCAAGGAGACAGAAGCAAAGACACAAAAGGCAGCTGTAAAAGGCGGCCCCGTCCAGGAAACACA
>NW_015155346.1:0-2429 GCF_000732505.1 Cyprinodon variegatus | reverse complement strand
TTTATTTATTTTTTTCAATGCGAGTGTGAAGTTTTTATACACGTGGTACACTTCCCTACAAAGGCTCTTTTTTTTGTACAAAGGTTTTTTGTTAAAACAGCCACAGTGAAATATAATCAGTGAATTATGTAATAGAAATGAATGCACCAGCAGATGGACGACATCTGGGTTTCACTTCCACCTTCAAAGAGATGAAGCATGCAAAACAATAAGCTGCTTATGTCTCTTGCAGACTATTGTTCTACGCTCATAGGGCTTCATCTTACGTTTGTCTAATTTCCCTAACTGAACTAAGTTTATGTGTTACTTTTTTAGTCATTTTAGCATAGCCACATTTACTTCATCACATATGTTTTTGTATCTGATATAAACTACCAAAGAAAAAATCAAAAAGATGGACCAGCCATGTGCAGATCTACTGTTCTCTACCTAAAATATGGCTTTTTTCTTTCGTTTTCTTATGTCACACATGGAAGTAGTATGTCGGATGAACTTTCTTAAAATACATCCTCAGGTGGGACTTTTCTTTTTCTAACTTCACTGGTAATTTTATCAGAATCCCACAACGCCATGACATCATCTTCTTGTTTAAAGGCAGAGCTATTAATTGAAACTTCAAACAACAAAAAATGTATGAAAGCTTCTCTAAAATATTGTCTTTTAACAAAGATAAATATGTTTAATAATTCTAAATGACCTGAACTGGCAAAACTTAGTCCGATTTAATCTCACATAGTGGTTAACTCTATTTTTAAAAGTGTTCATGAATATCTGTTTTTAAATGGTATGTATTTTGCAGAAAAATCTGACATCTTCTCAAAGAATGTTTGCAAAACATTAAAGACGCATGGACAAATTCCTACATTATCATAATAATTTGCTCTTGGCATTGAATAAAGATTAAGGTGGGTGTTGTTTCTTTATCAAGCTGTAGTAAAGTTTAGTAAATGTTTTGTCTTGTTCATATTTTGTATTCTGAAAAAGGTATCTAAAGCAAAAGCTTTGGGCAAGGCCCGCTTATTCATATTCACAGTGCTGTACATGAAAAGAAAGGTATAATAGGAATAGTATGTTGCTGTGCCATAAATGCATTAAAACAATTAATGAAAATATATCATTATAGAGACTAAACATGAATAATTAAAATGATAACATGATTAAAACATTTATGATAAAATGACAAATAAGAAAAAGAAAGGAATCTTAAACTTGAAATCTTACTTATAATGTTTAAATAGAACAGTTAATGGCCACCTTAAACAAAACTGTTTAATTTCTTATTTAAAACAACTTAGAGTTTCAGGACTTTTACAGTTTTTTCTGGGAACAAATACATTTACAAAAAGCTGTCAGCAGTTTTATCCAGGGCTGTATAATTGAACTTTTTAATTGTTAAACATTTAATGCAGATTTTGCTGCTTTGTAAGAACACACAGACACCTTTCCCTCTACGCTGTTCCTTGTTTGTATTTATGGATGAACAGTCTCCATGCGCTCCTTTCTTCTTTACAAGGCCCTCCAGGCAGTCTGCTCTCCCTTAGAATAAAGCTGCACTATGATTGGACAGACAGTGCCGCTCCTTTCCAATTTAAGCCCAGTTCCCCGTACTGACGTCAATACGCTTTGTGCCACGAGCAGGAGCAGGAGTGAGCAGAAGCTCACGGGCTCTGCGCCATCAAGGCTGCCATGTTGTGGGTGGCATATTTGTTAGAGCAGCAAGAATCTGTACGTCAATGCTGTTCTGATCTGTTTAGATCAGACTTTGTTACCGTGAGATTTTAACAGACAACGATTATTTCAGGTTTTAAATGAAATAGTTTACTAATAAAAAAAAAGATATGTGAGTGATTGATGAATGAAAATAATATTAACATTTTCCCTTATTTTAAAACCCTTTAATCCGATTTAACTGCATTCCTTTTTTAAATCAGTATTCTCATTCTGTGGGTTTCTATGGGTTAGGATTATTCAATAACAAGGAAATTATTAATCTGCTTTTAATATATCTACTTGAGTTCCATCCTCTTATGATGAATATTCATTCTTTTTTGATTTATATAAGAATATAGACAATGATTCAAAAAGTGAACACATAATACAGAATGAATACTACTATTATTATTATTGTTAGTATTTACTAATTATACAAAAGAAAGATATACAATATAAGACAGTATGTTTTAGCTTCCAAACCAAGTGTGTTTTTAGAGTTAGAGGTTTATTTAAAAGATATGACTCAAAAGAAATATGAACAATGAATATCTTGATTTAACTTCAGAGGCAAACACATGGAACCCTAGTTTTTCTCTACTTTGCTACTATTGTCATTAAAAACGTATAGATAGATAGATAGATAGATAGATAGATAGATAGATAGATAGATAGATAGATAGATAGATAGATAGATAGATAGATAGATAGATAGATAG
>NW_015155345.1:0-2430 GCF_000732505.1 Cyprinodon variegatus | reverse complement strand
TATCTAAACAGCGCTGTCGGCTAAGACATTGGGTATAGGCTACTGATTACGTGTCACGCTGAGCTATTACACACGGTGATGTCCTATTATTTTTCCATCTCACAAGTACAAAAACTAGTTTACAGTTACTTACATTTAATGAGTTGTGCATGGATACATAGGACAGTTCATAGATCATTGCAAAAATGATTAAAGTTTTTGAAATATCATTCAAGTTACTCTAACTTTCACTTGTTGTGGAAATAAACAGTTATATGTAGGAGTAAAAACTTCACATCTGATTTAAGAATGTTTTCAGTCCTTGACTGAACCGGGACTAAGAATAAGAAATTATGTTCCCTGAATCAAATACACACATGTTATTTCTGTCTAAAACCTTCTGTCAACCATTTATTCATCCTATCCAAGTAAACAAAATCTACACAAATAAATAAATAAAACCCCAGTCTCATGTCAACGACGGCTTAGACATTTTTCAACACTCACACAATACTCTGAAGGCAACTCTGGTTTGTGAATGTGCTTCATCTTTTGAAGGTAGTTTGTTCCAGAGCATATGTTTGGATCCAATCGCTGCTTGAAGGCAGATGCAGTTCCTGGCAGCATCCTTTCAACAAACTGCCTCCTGGTAATTGGCCATTACTCTAGAATGGAGAGACGTGCTGTCCAGAGGGCAACAACACTTGTCTGGAAACAATCATGGAGTTAGCAGGCTGGCAGACAGCCTTGTCACCAGATTAAGCCTCTCCTGCTGAGGCTGGCTTCTCCTGGGAAGATGAACCTTGACAAAAAAAACACACAAAATATAACTACATGCTTGATTAAAGTCAATTCTTGATATAAGAGAAAAAAAAAAAACATAACCCATAAAATGTCCTTTATTGGTAATGTTTGCAATGAAATTTTCCTGGATGTCTTAAAAACTATGTTCAAACCATAGATAATATTTGTACTGCTTTAGAGCACACACGTCATTGGATAAATACATGATATAAAAACAACTTCTTTGCCAAGTTAGAAGGAAATTACGGAGACATTATTTCCGTGTACCTTTAAAAAGTCCTCTGCTAAAGTTTTCATAGGCCTTGAACTTTCTCAGTTTGTGATGTTACAACTACAAACTTGAAACAATTCCATGGGATTTCATTACATTTCCCAAACCAATATTGTGTATTATTGTGATTCAGAAGGGGTATTATACATGTTTTTTTTTTTAAGATTCTATACAAAAATATCTAAAGAGTTTTTACATGTATTTGTAGTCATTTACAAATGAGTAAAGCTTTTAGTGTTTGAGCCAGGTTTGCATATCCACACTGACATTTATGTCTATTATTCTGTATATTACAAAAAAGTTTAAGCTACGTTAATTTAAATAGTGGATGTCTGTGAGCAACAATTATCATGCATAGCAAAAATTGGTTCATTGGTTTTGGTCTAGACTTTGACTAGGCCATTCTTATACCTGGATATTATTTTTTTAAATCTGTATTACATATTGTTTTCCTGATGGAAGGTGAACCTTTCCCTTAGTCCCCATGGTTTTCCAATATTTAGATCCCTACATCTTTACATAAATTTTACTAGCTTCCCAGTCTCTAACAAAAAAAGCAATCAGCTGGCTTCTGCAGCCAAATATTGTTTCATATAGTATTCAGTTAAATTTCTTTTTACAAGAAGAAGTCATTTTAAATAAACTGTTTAAGTTGATGGTTGAAAGAAACATCAAGATGTACGAAAGCAGATGGGTGTCAGAAAAACATTCTGTTGGTTAAGACATTTTTGAGCCGCAATTCCCACAACATGAAGAGGTGTTGTTCTCTGAAGTCATATTAACTGAACTTCGTCAAGTGGCTTCGACATTACAGTGAAGCAACAAAAGGAATGCCAAGCGACTTTCCATCAGCCGTGACAGGACCTGATTATCACACAGGGAAATTCTAATAACAACTGACACGTATACCTCTGGCTCAGAATGGCAACTGGATCCAGATGGAGGGAGCATGTCATTTCTGATTTATTGGGAGATATCAAAACAGAAAAGCAGATTCTGCATCACCTAGTGCTTGCCTGGTGATTGCTCTATTTGCAACAAAAGGTGGAGCTGATGCTGTCAACTGGGACTTTTTGTTCTCAACGAGTGCCTTAATCGGTGGTAAAGCCAGTATTTGTTTGTGCTTTGTATTTACTATCCATTTTATTGGGGACTATAAATAAAATCAGTCAGAGAAATATCTAAATTATGTTTTTTTCAAACTAGATGTGACTGCAAATGTACACTTTACACCCTTTCAGTGCAGCAGGAAACCTCAAGATGTGCGAATATCAAAGAATTCAGCTGAAATTTAGTGTTGCTTCCATCTTAACCTTGAAAGAAGTCCTATGTTTTAGGTCTGTGCTACCGGACCAGGGATTGTTTTTGTCCCAGCC
>NW_015155344.1:0-2432 GCF_000732505.1 Cyprinodon variegatus | reverse complement strand
GCCTTATGTGTGTGTTAAATACAGAAATGGGACACATAACTGAGAGTGCGCCTTTTAGTCCGGTGCGCCTTATGGTCGTGAAAATACGGTAGTTGCTTTTTTCATGTTAAGGATAATGGACAACAGAATGTCTTCAGTAAGATTCTTCCCCAGAGAGAAGATCCTACCTTCTATCCACACCTACAACTCCTGGAGTTAATTAAGCATTTTTGAATTGAGTTGAATTAAATATTCTTATAAAATTTGAACACTTAATCTGCCTTTAAATAAAGTAATTTAAAAAGTCAACATTAGAAGCAGCTAATAATTTGATACAACGAGAAAGGGAGGAAGTAGTTAAGGAAATGAATGGGATCAAGGTTATCTGTAGAAGGAAAAGCAGTCAGATTATAAGGAAAGTAACAAATTCAGAGAAACATGGAAGGGGGGGGGGGAGTTTAAGTGAGAGTCAAGGTCATGGAGATCGGAAGGAGATGCACGCTGTTCCTCTCCAACCTCTGGAGGATTGCGGTGAGGGCCAGCGGGGCCCCAGGGGGCCTTCCTCAAACTGGGGGGAGTTGGAGCAAAGCTGTAGGGGTTCTGTGGAGCTTGGCTAGCAGACCTGTTGACCTGACACACTAACTCAGTCATGTTTACGATGTGATATTTTTGTTATTTTACCGATTTGCGTCATCCATGTCTTGACCCCCTGACTTTAGACAGGCACCCAGTTTTAGCAGGCCTGCCCTCCCTTCTTTTTAGCCCTATGCTGTTTTGGAAACACAGTAATATCTACTGTTCACTCCCTGTGTACTCCCCCTCTTTTCTTTCTTTCTTTTTTTTTTTACTACTACTCTTTCGTGGGTTTATAGAGGATTAAAATCTGCTCCTTAAAGCGCCAGCGGCCATCATCAGACCACTCGGCTCACAAATCACTTCTTCCTGCCTAGAACACAAGTTCACTTCTTTTCCTCCAGCTTAAGCAAACACTGTCATGTTCTCTTTTAATGTAGCATTTGTTTATAATTCTTAACTTGATTCCAGGGAACCACTTAATTCCAGCTTTGTATTTTACTAAACATGCAGTAGAACAGCTGGTTTTGTTTGAGTTACATCTAAAGTACTTGAGAGATTTAAACCAAGCAGCATAGGCTGGACTTAAAAGGTTGGTGTTATACGCCTTTTGAAGCAGAACAGACAATGTTTTAGATATGGTAACTTCTTTTAACGCACAACAATATTCTGCCATAATCAAATAGAATATTGATTCTGTTTCATTCGATATTCATGCTTTCTACTTTTGTTACTCTCCCTCTGTCTTTGGTTTCACCCTAAATGTGCGGATTCATCATATTCAGAATTCAAACTTCTGAAAGTACTTTAAATATGAAATTATTACATACTGTTCAATAAATAAGTGTTTTTTTTTATTTAGAGTAATTTTCATTTGAATGTGCTTTACTGGAGGCATCCATGTTTGTCAAAGAACACTACTGCCACCTACTGGTTTGTGACGTCACGGTGCGGTATCGGCTGTTGATCAAGTCCCAGTGCTGCATCTGGTGTTTGTCACAACGCGCTATTATCCAAGTTATCTTGAAAACATTCTTCTTTGAATTGTTTGCTACTAAGCTTACCGCACCGTGACATCACTACCGGAGGATGTCAGTAGTGAGGTGTTACTATATTTGGGCAAAAATGGCCGCTTCCAGAATGATCACGATGAAAATTGTTTTTATTTTTTTACAGATTAACGCTAAATTCATTAAATCACCACAAACATATTAGTTTTAGGTATAGATAATGATCCATTGATTATTGCTTGCTGGACTTCCCTTTTAAATGATAGTTGAATTTTATTGAAAGAAACCTAGATTCAATTAATATGATTTTTTTTTTTCTAGATTTAAATTTTTTGAGACATTAACAATCAGAACATCAATCATCCCTACTAGCTTACTAGATGACACATCTGAACCCTGCAATGTTCAGCGTGTCTGCTTTGACCATTTTAAATTACAAGATGCACTTTCCTCTCCATTAAAGTTTCCTTCCAATCACTTTTAGAATCTAGCGTTTTTAATCACCCAAGTTTTCTGGTCATAAAAAATCATCTCATGTTGTTGTCCCCTCATTTATTGTCTATACTAGTTTCAGTCAAACCTTTGTTTTAAGGTAGCAAACTAGCAACTGACTCAACCTCCCTGGCCTTTTGCTCGTTATTTCAACAAATTAGCCAATCGATTCAATTCAGTTCCGTTTTTCTTTAGCGCCAATTCACAACACATGTCATCTCAAGGCACTTTACAGTTAACCAGATCATCCAGTCAGATTGATTCAAAGTTTTCTATCTAAGGAAAACCAGCTGATTTCTTTGACTCATTGACTCTTCAGCAATCCCTCACACTAAGCATGCTTGTAGCGACAGTGGAGAGGAAAAACTCCCTTTGAAC
>NW_015155343.1:0-2432 GCF_000732505.1 Cyprinodon variegatus | reverse complement strand
CCCTGTTCCTGATTGGGAGCCACAGTCTGGGGTCTCCCCTGTTCCTGATTGGGAGCCACAGTCTGGGGTCTCCCCTGTTCCTGATTGTGAGCCACAGTCGGTGGTTTCCTCTGTTCCTGATCCTGAGCTGCAATCGGCGGGCTCCTCTGTTCCTGACCCGGAGCCGCAATCGGCGGTCTCCCCTGTTCCTGATTGGGAGCCACAGTCTGTGGTTTCCTCTGTTCCTGATCCGGAGCTGCAATCGGCAGGCTGCTCTGTTCCTGACCCGGAGCCGCAATCGGCGGGCTCCTCTGTTCCTGACCCGGAGCCGCAATCGGCGGGCTCCTCTGTTCCTGACCCGGAGCCGCAATCGGCGGGCTCCTCTGTTCCTGATCCGGAGCCGCAATCGGCGGGCTCCTCTGTTCCTGATCCGGAGCCGCAATCGGCGGGCTCCTCTGTTCCTGATCTGGAGCCGCAATCGGCGGGCTCCTCTGTTCCTGATCCGGAGCCGCAATCGGCGGGCTTCTCTGTTCCTGATCCGGAGCCGCAATCGGCGGGCTCCTCTGTGCCTGATCCGGAGCCGCAGTCGGCGGCCCCCTCTGAGCCAGCTCCTGAACTGCAATCGGTGGGCTCCTCAGTTCCTGATCTGGAGCCGCAGTCGGCGGCCCCCTCTGAGCCAGCTCTTGAACCGCAGTCGGTGGTCACCTCTGAGCTTGCTCCTGAACCGCAGTCGGCGGTCACCTCTGAGCCTGCTCCTGAGCTGCAATCTGCGGCTCCCCAAGAGCCTGTTACTGAGCCGCAGTCGGCGGCCACCTCTGGACCTGTTTCTGAGTCGCAGTCGGCGATCCCTCCTGCTTCAGTTCCAGAGCCGCAGTCCGCGGCCCCCTCTGAGACTGTTGCTGAGCCGATGAAGAGGGGACGGCGTTCCCCTTGGGGCTTCCTGTTAAAACTGGGGTGTCGTCCTCTTCCTAAGGTCCTGCAACGGCAGCTGAGACGTCGTCCCTCCCCAAAGAGTCAGCAGAAACGGAGATGTCATCCTCCTTGAACCCACCTACGTCACCTGACCGACGGCCGGCCTCCTGAACGTCTGCCATGCTCCCGGCCCTGCGGCCAGTCACCAAAGGCTCTGCTTCGCCTCCGGCCCTGCGGTTGGTCTCCAGAGCGTCTGCTTCACCTCCAACCCAGCGGTCGGCCTCCTGAAATTCCGCTTCACCTTCGGTCCCGCGACCGTCCTTCAGAACATCTGCTTCGCCTTCGGCCCCGCAGCCGGCCTCCAGAGCGTCAGCTTCGCCTCCGGCCCCACGGCCGGCCTCCAGAGCGTCAGCTTTGCCTCCGGCCCAGCGGCCAGCCTCCAGAGCGTCAGCCTCGCCTACGGCCCCGCGGCCGGCCTCCAGAACCTCTGCCCCGCTGCCGGTCCCACGGTCGGCCACCTGAACCTCTGCCTCGCCGGCGACCCCAAGGTTGGCCACCTGAGACACTGCCTCACTGCCGGTCCCACGGCCGGCCAACTGAGACTCTATCTCATAAACTATTAGAGACTTTTGTTGTTTCCGTCCACCTTAAGTGGATCGTTTTTTGTTCGGGACTCTGTTTTTGTTTTTTCTTGCCCTCCTTGCCTAGTGCCCCCTCCGCCCGCCCTGGGTGGGTTGTTTTTTGTTTTTTCATGGAATCCGCCCTTGAGGGGGGGGCTCTGTTGGGATCCAGTGGCGTGCCCTCCAGAGGGCGCCGACGATCCCTTCCTGTTTTTATGTTTTTCTATTGGGATCTGGGGTACTGTTGGGATCTGGAGATCTGCCACCTGTCTCCAGCAGAGAGCGCTATTGGTCTCCTGAGCTGGAGCCTCCTGCACACCTGAGGATCATCAGCCCATCAGGAGACCTCCTACATAAGCAGTGGCCAGACCTGTCTTCAGCGCCGGAGTGTTGACCAGTTTTGGTTAGCGGAACCTGAGCCTCAGCTTGAACTAGAATCTCTGTCTGCTCTAGGGAGCAATCTGGTCCTAACCAGTCTCTGTCTTCTCTGCTCTTAGGAAAAACCCGACTGAAGTCTGTAGCTCTGGAGGAGCTCATGTTTGGGAACCTGCCTGCCTGCCCAGAAAAGCCAAACCTGAAGATCCTCAGTCTGAATCTCCCAACCAATTCTCAGGAGAGAACTAGATGGACAACTCAAGGTCTGAATCTCGCTAGCCTGAAGCTAAACTCTGCTGGTGCTGAATTCTCTGCTGGAACCACAGTCTCTAGACCCAACCGGTTCCCTCTCCCCACTGATCAGTCTGAACCTCTTCAGGTACAAACCAGAATCAAATGCTATCAAATCATTGCTGCTGCCTGGCTAACCAAACAATCCCTCTCCGCAAAATTCTCTGTGAAACCAAGTCCCGGACCAGTACCAGAACCAGTGCTTTGTTTACTCAGTGTGTGCCTTTCTTTAATAAACTGTTAAACTTTTACTCC
>NW_015155342.1:0-2433 GCF_000732505.1 Cyprinodon variegatus | reverse complement strand
TTTATACAAGTGTACAGGTGGAACCCTGACTCAGTAGTTTGTAGCTCTGATAATGTGGTTCTTTCTACACTCTGTCTCAGTAGACAAAAATCTAGACTTTCCAGTGGGGTCAGCAGACATTTTGTTTGAGAAGAAATAAAATATGGCAGTAGTTAATAAAAAAATCACAAGGAAGCTGCAAGCTATAGGGTTTTTGTAAAGTAGCTGCCCATAGCTTTGGCATTAAGGTCTGTAGTTGTGAAGGTGGTTGACCCCGGCAGTAAGGGCGGCTGTCCACCTGAAGGGGAACTATGGACCCTGGCTGGCTGTGTGACTCCTGAGGCAGCATGCAGCTACCATGAGGCGGAGCGCCATGGAGAAAGACTATTGGTCTGGCAAACCGTCCAGCACCTCCGGAGGGGGAAGCAGAGCTTTGCTACCATCCAGTATTGCTTTAATAAAAACATATTCTGCAAAAGTCTGATAACATGATCAAAAAATGAGAGCATTCCCAGAGCTTAGAACTAGTAGTTTATAAATACATCCGGGGTGGTGCACCCAACGGGAGATGCCCTGCTGTGTGGGTATTTTAGACTAGAGAAGCCTCCATCTCCCACTTTCCGTTGCAATGGAGGAACATCGATATTTCATATTGAGTGAAAAGCAAAATTAAAAAATTAAAAAATGGAAGAAAAAAAACGTTATAAAAGGAGAAATAAAATTGGTGCACATTTCACCACATGGAGAGAATTTATGAGAGAGTGGACTTCAAAACATACGGTAAGATTTGCGGCTCTGCTGGACAGGGAAGGTAATTCAGAATCAGAGAGAAGTTTATGTTCCTGTTATTGTTATCAGAGAAAAGGAAGAGGGACAAGGGTCAGCACCCCCCTCCCTGGACATCTCATTGATTGATTGATTGACTGACTTTATTGATTGATTGATTGACCTGGTGCAAGTCAACTAAACATGGTGCCAAAACAACTAGCCCTGGTGCCGAACAACTGGACCTGATGTCGTACAACTGGTCCTGGTGCCGAACAACTGGACCTGGTGCC
This sequence comes from Cyprinodon variegatus, assembly GCF_000732505.1. NCBI lineage: Eukaryota > Metazoa > Chordata > Actinopteri > Cyprinodontiformes > Cyprinodontidae > Cyprinodon > Cyprinodon variegatus. The sequence continues at coordinate 1,396 of NW_015155342.1, read as the reverse complement.
AAACCATTGGACCTGGTGCACATCAACTTGACCTGATGCCAAAAAAAAGGATCTGGTGCCGAACAACTGAACATGGTGCTGAACAACTGGACCTGATGTCATACAACAGGACCTGGTGCCGAACAACTGGACCTGGTGCCAAACAAAAAATGGACCTGGTGCTGAACAACTGAACATGGTTCCCGAACAACTGGACACGATGCCCAACAACTGGACCTGGTGCCAAACAACTGGACATGATGCCAAACAACTGGACATGATGCTGCACCACTGGACCTGATTTCATACAACTGGTCCTGGTGCTGAACAACTGGACCCGATGTCGTGCAACTGGACCTGGTGCCGAACAACTGGACCTGGTGCCAAACAACTGTACCTGGTGCCAAATAACTGGACCTGGTGCACATCAACTTGACCTGATGCCAAACAAAAAATGGACCTGGTGCCGAACAACTGAACATGGTTCCTGAACAACTGGACACGATGTCCAACAACTGGGACATGATGCCGAACCACTGGACCTCGTGCCAAACAACCGGACCTGGTGCATATAAACTGGACATGATGCTGAAAAAAATGACCTGGTGCTGAACAACTGGACCTGGTGTCAAACAACTGCACCTGATCCTGAACAACTGGACCTGGTGCCAAACAACTGGACCAGATGCCGAATAACTGGACATTATGCGGAACAACTAGATCTGATGCCAAACAATTGGACCTGGTGTCAAACAACTGCACCTGGTCCTGAACAATTGGACCTTGTGCCAGACAGCTGCACCTGCTGCAAATCAACTGGACCTGGGGACTAAATAGCTGGACCTGATGTAAATCAACTGGACTTGGTGCAAAACAATTGGACCTGATGCCAAACAACTGAACCTGCTGCCAAACAACTAGAGCTGGTGCAAATCAACTGGACTTGATGCCAAACAACTGGACTTGATGTTGAACAATTGGACCTCGTGCCGAACAACTTGACCTGGTGCAGATCATCTGAATTTGATGTTGAACAACTGGACCTGGTGCCAAACAACTTGACCTGGTGCAAATCAACTGAACATGATGCCAGAAAAACTGGACCTGATGCAAATCAACTGGACTTGGTGTAAATCTACTGGACTTGATGCCAAACAACTGGACCTGATATTGAACAACCGGACCTTGGCCGAACAACTGCACCTGCAGCAAACCAACTGGATCTGATGTAAATCAACTGGACCTGATGCCGATTAACTGGACCTGATGCTTTAGAACTGGACCTGATTCCGAACAACTGGAACTTGTGCCAAACAACTGGACCTGATGCAGAACAACTGGACCTGGTACCAAAAACTGGACCTGTGCAAATCAACTGACCTGGTGCCGAAAAATTGGGCATGGTGCCTAACAACTG
>NW_015155341.1:0-2435 GCF_000732505.1 Cyprinodon variegatus | reverse complement strand
CCTCTTGGATGTGAGGTGAAACAACTTCACGTCCAGTTGCCTAAACTGAACTTTTCAAGCTTGACCACCATGACCTGGATGACTGAGAATCTTTACTGTCATGTCATTCGGCATGAAGCCCAATACCCAATTAGTTTCAAAGCAGTTCACACCTTCCTGAATGTGAATAAATATCTCAGTGGGCCAGGATACCAATAGCAATGAAAACGCCCTAACAATAAGGGGGGGCAATCTGAATGCGAATTCAATCTAGTTTACAAGCATACTGTTAAACTAAAAACAAAAAAACATGAATAAAGTTAGTTTTGATCTGCATTACCTGAGCAGGCAATTAACTCATACAATCGACAGGTCCTTCTCAATATATTAGCATATTGTAATAAAGTTCATTATTTCACATAATGTAATGCTAAAACTTGAACATTCATATATTTTAGATTCATTGCACACTAACTGAAATACTTCAAATCTTTTATTGTCTTAATACGGATGATTTTGGCAAATAGCTCATGAAAACCCAAAATTTCCTATCTCAAAAAAATTAGCATGAAAAAGGTCTCTAAACGAGCTACGCACCTAATCATCTGTATCAACAAATTAACTCTAAACACTTGCAAAAGATTCCTGAGGCCTTTAAAACTCCCAGCCTGCTTCATCACTCAAAACCCCAATCATGGGTAAGACTGCCAACCTGACTGCTGTCCAGAAGGCCATCATTGACACCCTCAAGCAAGAGGGTATGACACAGAAAGATATTTCGGAACAAATAGGCTGTTCCCAGAGTGCTTTATCAAGGCACCTCAGTGGGAAGTCCGTGGGAAGGAAAAAGTGTGGCAGAAAACGCTGCACAATGAGAAGAGGTGACCGGACCCTGAGGAAGATTGTGTAGAAGGGCAGATTCCAGACCTTGGGGGACCTGCGGAAGCAGTGGACTAAGTCTGGAGTAGAAACATCCAAAGCCACCGTGCACAGGCGCGTGCAGGAAATGGGCCGCATTCCCCAGGTCAAGCCGCTTTAGAACCAGAAACAGTAGCAGAGGTGCCTGACCTGGGCTAGAGAGAAGCATCACTGGACTGTTGCTCAGTTTTGCATGTAATTAGGGAATCAAGGTGCCAGAGTCTGGAGCAAGACTGGGGAGAAGGAAATGCCAGAAGTCCAGTGTCAAGTACCCACAGTCAGTGATGGTCTGGGGTGCCATGTCAGCTGCTGGTGTTGTTCCACTGTGTTTTATCAAATGCAAGGTCAATGCAGCTACCTATCAGGAGATTTTGGAGCACTTCATGCTTCCATCTGCTGAAAAGCTTTATGGAGATGAAGATTTCATTTTTCAGCACGACCTGGCACCTGCTCACAGTGCCAAAACCACTGGTAAATGGTTTACTGACCATGGTATCACTGTGCTCAATTGGCCTGCCAACTCTCCTGACCTGAACCCCATAGAGAATCCATAGGATATTGTGAAGAGAAAGTTGAGAGACACAAGACCCAACACTGTGGATGAGCTAAAGGCCGCTATCGAAGCATCCTGGGCCTCCATAGCACCTCAGCCACAGGCTGATTGCCTCCATGCCACGGCGCATTGAAGCAGTCATTTCTGCAAAAGGATTCCCCACCAAGTATTGAGTGCATAACTGTACGTTATTATTTGAAGGTTGACTTTTTTTGTATTAAGAGCACTTTTCATTTATTGGTCGGATGAAATGTGCTAATTTTGTGAGATAGGAATTTGGGGTTTTCATGAGCTGTATGCCAAAATCATCCGTATTAAGACGATAAAAGACCTGAAATATTTCAGTTAGTGTGCAATGAATCTAAAATATATGAATGTTCAAGTTTTATCATTACATTATGGAAATTAATGAACTTTATCACAATATGCTTATTTTCTGAGAAGGACCTATAAAGTAGTGCAACTTTATAGATTATTTCCAAGCTTTAGAGCTTGGAAATAATGTTTTAACAGCTTTGAAATGAGAAAACCCTTCAAATGTTTCAGCCACAAAAACTGATGTCAAGTTTTGTTTAATATATCTATTTAAAGGGATTTCAGTGTCATGGTCAATGAGACCTAAAAGTGAGATCATGTTTTATAAACTAAGCCTGATTTCCCAACGGAGGTAAAAGGACTGATTTGGGGGTATCAGATTAAATCAGATTAAAGAAAAGAATAGTTTTTCATTGAAAAATGAAAATCTTCAGGGGTATGAATACTTTTACAAGGCACTGTTTGTTACTAATCAAAAAAGAATTCAAATACATACAAAAACATAATTTCTAATAGTGTTATGTGCTGGTTAAAAATTGGATCAAAATGCTTAAAAATTGATAAAAATAGTGCGAAGATTAAACTTTATGTCTCAGACCAGCTCCTCTGTTGAGAGTTGTTTTTTCCAGGTGAACAAAGATGGCTTCCTTACCCCTTTGCTCAAACCATC
>NW_015155340.1:0-2435 GCF_000732505.1 Cyprinodon variegatus | reverse complement strand
ATATCAAAAAAGTACTCCAGAGTGTTGTTCAGCATGGGGGTGAGTAGAAAATGAAGGCTAATCATGTTTTGGGTGTACTATTCCTTTAAGTTTACTTGTCAGGTTTTTGGCAAATGCCCTAGTGTGCTGCATTAGAGAGACATCTATGTAGGGCACTAGCATCACTAGTCTTGTCTAAAATGATAATTTGGCATTATTGTTTTGTAAATGGACATGAAAATGATAAATTTTTGTATATCTAGACAGTTTGTTTCGGATTTTTTACAGTCCCTATGAAAACAAAAAAAAAGGGAGCAACCACACAGAATCTCAGAGTCAGTGTCTTAAACTGATAATGCTTAATGGTGGTATCACCCGCAGAACCTTCCTCTCTTTCCCACAGTTTGTCTCTGGGGAAGACTGTGTAGGGAGATTTGATCACTTCACTGCAAAACTAAATCCCTGGTACTGCTCTGCTCGCCATGTTTGAGTTGTTTTATACTTTAAGTCCGCCCAATTCTGGACTGTGCATGCTCTCAGTGGGAGGTTTTTTAAATATCATATGTGGGTGGAAATATGGTTCTGGTGCAACATAAGTTGTACTACTGTATAAAAAGCAGCCTTTTCAAACTTAAGTGTGTATGGTGTATCACTAGACGCCGTGTCAGAACCAATCAGAATCAGATCCAATCAGATAACTATGAATGTGACTCAAAAACTACAAGCAACACGCTTGTAGTCCGTGAAACATGTAAAGCTGTCAAGCAATCAAGGGAGTCAAAGAAACTCTCCAGTGAATGCTCAATCTCACTTGGGACATCAGAAAGGGTATAATTAAAACATTGCTCTGTTGGGATCACCCTCTTACTGTTTTGTTAGCGGAAAAGCTGCTGTATTAAGGAAAACTCTGGTACTGAGAGTGCCGCATCGTCAAATCCTGCCTCTTGCACTGTGATTGGTCTGGCTAGATCTGGCTGGAGTCAGTGGTGGTTTACCAGTCTGAATTACTTCAGCCTGGCTGGCCAGGCAATAAATCTACATTGCTACCATGATTAAGTGTTACTAATTCATATATGCACTAACAAATGATCAAAAACATCAAAATAACATTTAACAAATGTATGAAAAACCTCTGGTTTTAAAAAGGCCTCCAAAAGACTTCACGCTAACTGCACAAAAATAGCTTTGGCAAAGTAGTATTGCTGGAGCGCTAAACAAAAAGGCAGGCCACACCTCTAAGATATGCATCTGTTACATGTATTGGAATTTAATTTAACTTTCTTGCACCTAACAGTTAATCACTATTCGGTATCTGTCTTTTACATAAAACCCTGATAAAAAATATCAAGGTTTGTGGCTTTAATGTGACAAAAGTGTATAAAAAATGTAAGGTGATGTATTGCAAGTTAACATCATTTAACAAAAGAAAACAGAATAACAAAAAAGGCTTGTGACTTACCATAATGATGAACGTGGTGGAACTGGTGAACTAGCTTTTTAAAAGGAGAAGTTTGTAAATCTACTTGCAATTCAGGTGAAAATATGAGTGGAAATAATGGAGATTATAGTACAAACATCTCAAATTTCATGTCTAATATTTCAAACAACATTTAGGAATTGTTTTAGATTCATTCGTGTTTCAGGGTTACCCACAAACACTCCATACTGAACACTTTCTCACAGTTAATCGTTTTTTTTTCCCTACACCTTTTTACACTTATAATTACTTTAATCAAATATTAATATATTGTCAAAAGCTTAAATGATCAAAATCCCCAAAATAATGATCAACCACAACAAATTATTCTACTCTGTACATGTCTTTTTTCCACACGCAAAATAATTAATTGCTACCCTATGCTGAAGGGAAAATATGATGTTGCTCCATTGGAATGCCTCCTCAGTGTTCTGCCAAATCTAAGCTGGAAACACTTAGTAGGGAACCTGTGTGTACTATGAACACTGAATAAACTGCTTAAGGGAACTCACATCTGGACGGACAAATGTGGTGAGGGTTAAAAGATCAGAAACTAGGCCATCCTATCATGCTAGTTGCAGGGAGATGGTGGATTCCTCTGTTAAAGGAAAAATCTTAACTACAGGAAATACGCCTGTTATCATAATATAACCATTTGCCTTGGCTGACAACCAGACTGAAATTGTTCCTTGTTTACTATTTGTGTAAGGGCCAAAAATCCATAGACATACAAATCACAGATCTTCAGCATAGCATCTGGAGTCCCGCAGTTATTTATTTTCAGTGTCATGGCCAGAAAAGTAAAGCAAATACACAGAACAAGTGTGAGAAAAAGGCGAGTTGTTTACACAGCTATCAGCTTTGTTTGAGGGCTTAGATGATACTCCAAAGATTTCCCCTCTCTGAGCTACTGAACACCGATCGCTGCTAAAACATTTCATTATTTCTGACTGCATCTATTTTTTTCTCTTTTTTTTTT
>NW_015155339.1:0-2436 GCF_000732505.1 Cyprinodon variegatus | reverse complement strand
TGTATTTAAGTCTCTAACGTATTGATTTTGCAGACAGCTGAATGCCTCCACAGCTGTAGCTCTCACTTGAGTGAACACTGCATTCATACTTTCAAGTACCAAACAAGTCTTATCCCTCTTGGGATATGAATCACACTGAATCTTTGACTTTTCTTTATTGAATTCAGAAGATCGCAAGTAGTTGCTGATTTGTTTGGTCCCATCATTTTCTCGTTGAACTGTTGAGCACATGCACAATAGCATTATCCTTCAGTCATATGGTGTATTGTAAACATGAGCAGAAGGGTTTTATTTTCTAACAGAGTGTAGAACCGAAATTAAGAAATAATAAACCAACAGAACGCAAAATATTTGGAAAAACTTTTTGAGCAACCCGAATGACCTATTGATGGATCATTTTAAATAAATTATATAATGAGACTCTGCCTCTTTAAGTACTTGGAAGTGAAAGTGATGCAGTGTTGCCTTAAAACTGACATGTCAAAAGTTCTAAGAAGCAACGTATTCTACATACGACCTAAAAACAGAATGTTTCTAATTACAATGGTAATTAATAACTTTATATTCAATTTATCTTAAAATGAGGCCTATGTTAGCTTCAAGGTTTAGAAATTCAGATATCTTTGTATTATTCTGTGTCTGTCGTTGAAAAACAATAAATATATATATTTCCCAAAACATGTACCCTAAGGATTAGAGGAGAGGAGCAATGTTCCATTTTGCCCCATCATCCAAGTTATGAAAGAAAGTTATAAAGAAACCAGAATTCAAAATGTGTCCAACTATTTGAACGGATATGAAATATCAGTCTGTTTTTTGAACGGCATTTGCATGCCAGTAAGAGCATAAATGCGTTTCAGTACCAGTGCACACTTTAATATGCCTGACTAAATTTTTACAAATTCTTTTACTTCTAATGATAGTTTTACATGCAGGTTCCCATTCTATGCTGCACTGATGTAAAGAAAGACTGTGTTTAGGATATAGCACTTTAAAAAGCTTTCACAGGAAGCTGGTTTGGTATTTCTCAAACCACCTACTGAGTTCCTCTATTTGAAACTGGATGATATCATTGATCAATCTTTGCTTTTCTATTCATAAATAGTCAAGCTTGAAACTTTATGAATAAAACTTTTTTCTTTGCTGACTTATTCACTAATGCCAGAGTTCAGCGTTCCAAATATAATTATAATTCTTCGTCCACTTTTAGCTGTGTTTCAAGCTGCCCTGAGCTTGCTTTTTGTCTTTTTTCTTTTGTTTAACATTTTCTAAATTTCAATGATGGAAAAAATTATTTATTATTAAGCTACCAGACAGAACAAATTTGAAAAGGAAAAGTCATGAACATTATATGTATTTAACATACAGTATCATGTTGGCCTCAGAAATGGAGAATTTTAGAAATCTCTCTGACAAAAAAATAAATCCTTTTCACAAAAGGAAAACCTTTGTACTAAAATTGGAAAAAGAAAAAAAAAGACATTCAAGCATCTTTAAGTCTACCGTTGATATTTGAAATTTAAAACTTGATCTACTCTATCTCAAAGCTAATTACAAAAAAGTGCTTAATGAAATCATTTAAAGTGAGAAAAATGTTTTAACTTTTATTTTTTTTATCATTTCAATTTTGTCCTGAATTCAAATTTAGCAACAAAGTAATATTGTGAGCTTAATAAAGTGCACTTCTATCTGTTCTTTGATTTAACATGATAACAAAATCACATCCTGTTTAAGGCAGCATGTGTTTTAGTTTTTATTACTCTAATTAAGAGTTCATCAAAAACTGACTTAATTTAAACCCTTCTGGCTCTGCCTCATTCTTAATTGTTTTTCTAACTTAATTGGTTTTTTCCTCAGATAACAAAATGAGACAAACAACGGTGTGAGCTATAGTCAGTCGGAATTCATGTTATTTTGTAAAGCGGAGATTATTTCCTCTTATATTCCTAATAAAATCTAAATAATTACTCCACAAACAGGTTACACAGCTTGGCTTGACATTCCCCTGTTGTTCTGGCTCAGTCTTGAGGCTTGTTTCAGGTCCCGAATTAGTAAACGCAAACCATATGTCAGCGTGTCAAAGTTGTGTTATGAAGCTCAACGGTAAACTGCATCTCCCCTGGCTGACTCCCAAATGACCAATTAAGGACATTTTTTTCTGAGAAGTGTGATCTTAAAGAAGTGACAATTGGTAGATGTACTTTTCTTTAGACCTTTAAATAGAAGGAAACAATTAGAAATTCTAATTTAGCAAAATATCACTATTGATAAAAGGGGAACTGCCATGTAAATGCTAGACTAACTCTTTGTTGAGCATTATACTTCTAAGTCATACAACAGTTATCCCTATCTATCTATCTATCTATCTATCTATCTATCTATCTATCTATCTATCTATCTATCTATCTATCTATCTATCTATCTATCTATCTATCT
>NW_015155338.1:0-2442 GCF_000732505.1 Cyprinodon variegatus | reverse complement strand
CTATCTATCTATCTATCTATCTATCTATCTATCTATCTATCTATCTATCTATCTATCTATCTATCTATCTATCTATCTATCTATCTATCTGAGAAGAAATTCTCTGCCATGTTCTTGCCTTTAGCATGAAGAACTAATTAAAGTAATCCCAATCGGCCTCAACATGAAAAAACTTGGCCTGATTATATGTCAGACAAAGGGGACAAAGTGTCTGTGAGTCTTTTTGCATAGTGTTGGTCAAAACTGGCTGTCTGTTGTATATCATTTACAAATAGTGCAGCGCGCTTCCTAACATAACATCAGGTAATGGATAAACATTCAGTACCTGCAGGTCATGGGGCAGAGCCAGCAGAGATCTGTACAGCTCACACTGGTAAATACCCGTGCTGTGCCAGACGCACTCCATCCACAGGCCTTTCATGTAGGCAGTGACTGTGATGATGTTTGAACCTGTGTAGGCTGTGCTGCGCCAGTGGGGGAGCAGGGTTGCGACTATGGTTCCTGTAAAACCCAACAGTCCTAAGAAGAATCCCAGGAGCTGAACCGCCATGCTGGCCATGTTTGCTGGAATAGAAGCTGGAAATGAAAAATACAACATTAGACATTGAAATCAATCAGTAGGAGGAGATTTATGCTATTGTTTTGGATTATGATCTTGATTTCGTTATCTCATAGAGGGATTTTTTTTACACACATTGATTTAAGATGAGAAAAACAGCTAGAATACATGGTGGAATAAATATTGTCCAGCAAAAATGAAGATGCACTCAATACAAGATTACATACTGTTCCCCAGGTGGAAATATGGTCAGGATTACTCCTCTTATCGTCCCCGGAGCAGCAGCATATTCTTCCGAGTTTATATCCAGTCACGGAGCCTGAGCCATTCCTCAAGTGTCTCTCCAGAACGTGGGTAGAAATAGCTGTGGAAACTTTCAGCGCTCCGGCATGGGTCTCTGGTGAGTGGCAGGCGGCTGCATGTGTGACTAATGAGAGCAGCGTTCAGCTTCACCAGGTAAACACTCTCTCCTCTGGAGGGGCCAAACCGCAGCAGTCTATTTGTTAAGCTCTTCGCCACACCTCATGAAATAGAGGAGAAAGTTGAAATTAAACATTTACAGAGACAACTTGAGCTGCAAGCACAGATTTAAGACAGTAAAAAGATTTCAGTGCTCTGCAGGATGTTGGAAGGCGACGGGCTGAATGAACTCCAGACAGGCTCTAACTGCTGGATCCAGAACTAGGATAATAAAGAGGACAGCAGTTGCTTTCATATTGGGTCAGTTTGGCTTATTTCCAATGTCTATGCTGAATCTCATCTGCAGTAAACCTCAGTTATACATTCACAAACCAAGAATTAAAAATATTCCAACTTGCTGCAGGCGACAAGTGAAAATGACTTCCCTAAAATTACCAGAGTGCACCTAATGATTTACGTTTGTTTCCTCTTATGTTTACAACTAAATATTATAAAAATGTGTCAATTATTTCAGTAATATTGCTAGAAAGCTCCTTTTTTTCCCCAAATACAACACAGAGGAAGCCAGAACAAAACTCATTGTCCTGACTTCCTCACAGAACAAAGGCTCTTTGTAAAGCCTGGTTATTCTGTCTGTGTTAGAACTGGCACTGCTTGGATCTTATAAAATCTCAGTGACACAAGCCCTATTGTCCCTACTTAATGATCAACTACACTGAGGGCATGGAAGGAAATCATGAGGAACAAAAGCAAAGCTGTGTCAAGCATATTGTCTCACTTTTAAATCGTGAGTTTTGCCTGCTGAAGCCACATCCACATTTGCTAGACTGTTGGTGCTATTTTAACCTCTTGCAGTCCAACCACAAACTTCAATTTGATGTACTTGGAAAGGCCATCACAAAAAACAAAACATTTATAAATGAGAAATGAAGGGAAAATCATAGATTTGCACAAATACATTTTTAAAAAGTCTGGCTTGGTTTTATATTTAGCCTACTTTTACCCTTAAATCACTCACCCAACTAAAAAACAAAGGTAATCTCTGTGTGTTTTTAGCTTTCTGAGGTAACATGGTTCAACAAATAATCTTGAAGGTTGATAAAAAAAAAAAAATCAATATAGTAGAATTCTGGCCCTGCATATCACCCTGAGTACATGATAGTCATGGTGAAAAATGATGGTGGCAGCATTGTGCTCTATTTTGCATGAATAAGGAAGCTAAACAGATTTTATAGAAAGATGGATGGAGATAGACATTGGCCAGTCCTGAGAGAAGAAAAAGTCTGGACACTTCGGCGGAAATTCAATCTCCAGTACTGAGGCATCACTTAAAATACAGAGCTAGAATGGTGTTAAAGGTATAGTGGAGGATGTTTTTTTTCCATGTGGATCATCAAAATAAGTGGTCCTCCTAATTGTCAATCATTCTGGTGATATGTTTACGTAAGGATTTCCTACGTGCT
>NW_015155337.1:0-2443 GCF_000732505.1 Cyprinodon variegatus | reverse complement strand
AGCAGTTTCAGGTTGGATTTGATGTTGCCAGTTCTGGTCCCGGGCAAAAATGTGTCTTTTGTGCCTGGTGCCATTTACTAGAGTTAGCTACTCACGGGGTGTTTCACTGATCGGGTAAAATTGGTTAGAAACATGGGCACGTTGGTGGTGACTAGTAGACAGGGACAGGGGTCCTTGAGTGCTTTTTCTACATACCATCACTCAGCCGTCTTAGGACCATGGCTACTTGAGAACTGTTGAGGAACATTTTGTGGCTTTGAAGCTTCTCTTGATGGCTCTGAGCTGTTGGCCACTGTGGTCTAATTCCTGGACGTTCAACAATCTAGATCCGGGGTTCTAGTTCTGATACTTTCGCCTAGCTACAAAAAAACTACAATTGTGTCATGCTGTATGTTTATAGCCAAAAACGGTAAAAGTATGATGAAACATATGACATAGAGAGCAGTAAAGAGGAGATATAGACAGAGAAATAAAAGCATCAGGGGAGACAGAGAAGGAAGTCATACTAGAATTAAGCAAGTTTTAGGCTATTGACCCCTTACCATGAATAGAAAAACATAAATTGTTCCCTGTAGAAATTCAAGGCTCCTGAAATAATTTTAATCACACTTATGTGCAGTTAAAGTAGCTCAGAGATATCACAGAAAAGGGATTAAGCTCCAGTGGAAAGAATCTAAATGCCACTGAACGCAGGTGTGCAACATCCAAAACCGAAAGGAATGAAATTTGCCCTGCTGACAGCCAATACGACTCACCATCAGTGCTGGCATCTTCTTCTGGTGTTTGAGCACTATATTTCATATGTTAATGAAACTCTGTTGTTTTTCTTCACGTGAGTATCTTCAGGTTAGATTGTGCTCTTCATATTTAAGTTCTGCAATTTTCATCAATAAATACAAAATATCTTACACCAGGTTCTAACTGTTTTGTTGTAATTGTTTCCATGACAATTATTTTATATATATATATATTTTTTTTTACATTTATAACATCCTGCACAACAATGCACACACACCTAACACTACACTTTCCTTAAACTGACTATTTCCCTGGTAGATGGTGGTGTTGTCTAGATAAAAACAACATGCTTCTTGTCAAACATGTTTCCTCTATGAGAGAATTTCTGATAAAGATTCTAATTTGAACTAGTGCTTCCTCTGCCATGTGAATTGGGGCCTTTTTATTTAGGTGTCTATTTATAGTTTTGCTTGATAGTTAAACAGATGCTTATAAAACAAGGTTGTTAAACCAGATTGATTTATCGGTTCTTTGTGCCGGACATGATTATCTCCAGACTCTGGGGATCGGTTTGTTCCCCAAACAAGACTGCTTCCTGCCACACAGTCATGACAGCTAAATTGTTTCACTGAAGAGGTTGTCCCCTTGTCCCTCTTACCTATAGCCACTTGTTATCAGACAGATATGGTATAATTGCACCCAGAGGAACTTGCAAGCTTGTGTTGTGGAATCTGGTTCTCTTCAAAAGCGCAGTCCTCTGTGGCTTCTAAGACTGCAAAAGGAGGTCTTTATTCCCTCTTTGTTCACTGTGATATTGAATCACACTTTCATAAAGTGGAGCACCGTTTAGAATCACTTATTTTCTCCTGAGGTTTCAGTGTCTCTCTCATGACAAATCTACTGCTCTTCTCCTGCTGTGTTGATTGTATTAACAGGAAACATGATAAATGTCGCTGGGAAATAAAGTCCACATTTTTTCTCTAATTACATATAAAAACTTGTAGCAATTTTACCCTTAATTGCTAAATTTCATGCTTCTTTATGGGAAAATATCACAAGTGGAACTGATGCATTTGCAAGCAAAGCTGCACACATCCACACAAACAAAGGATTTTAAAACACCAATGAACATGCTGAGGGAAAAAAGCTGAATATGTAATTTTGTGTCTTCATTGCTTATGGAGAGAAGAGTTATTCACTGACCATTGAAGCAAATATATATGTGTTTGTACTTAATGCTGATGCTGGTACAGTATTCTCCGTAAATTCAGGCATCTTACAACACATAACGACTGGCAAGTCTGTGAGTGAAAAGAAAGGTTTCACACACAGACACCCAAAACAGTTTTGTTCCCTTTCGAAAAAGTTATTTTTACCAGCTTAATTCGGTTTCTTGCACAGTTTTAAACTTAGAGTGAAACCATGTCGAGAAAAAAAACAGTTTGACCTCTTTGTAAAGTATATCAAATAATAAAACTTAGAACACTAATGAATGTGTGCAATCTAAGGTACCTCACAATTTTTTCTCTTACAATCTTTGTTCATTGTTCTTTTCTATTACTCACTTTCTTCTGTTTCTAATTGGTTTATAGATGTTCAATGCTAGATATAATATGAGGGTTTTACTATATTTACAAGAAAATAAAAATCTTTATTTTGTTTTTTCCCAGAAAAAATTATGTTTTTCAGAATTCAAGGTGTGTTT
>NW_015155336.1:0-2446 GCF_000732505.1 Cyprinodon variegatus | reverse complement strand
ATTAACAATCAGTTATTTATCTGAGATTAAAAATTAATAATCCTCTGATTAATTCTGGTTCTTTGGGTCATTATACCAGTTTCAGGCTGCAGAGCTCTGATGAAACAGAACAACAGACTAAATTTAGTAAACTCTTCCTCTTCTTTCTTTCTAACCGAACGTCTGTGAGCGGATTCCCGTTCTGATTGCATGATCTCCAGGATCTCCAGGACCTCCAGGACCTCCAGGATCTCCAGGACCTCCGCTCCCCCAGCCCAGCATTGCAGAGAATCAGCAAAAAGCACCAACCTGTCTCTGACCCGCAGCTTCTCTCCTCGATCCGCTCTCTGCCTCCGAAGCTGCAGCTGCAGAGCGTCCCGGAGCTCCGCGAGGAGGAAGCAAACTTTAAAACATCCGCGGCACAGAGTCCGGAGGTATCACAGAACTTCATGCACCCCCCTCCCCACTCCGAGCTCAAGCTGGCTCACTGGGACGTCATCGGCCACGCCCCCTCCGACGCACAGAGGGGGGTTCGAAGGTCTGAACTGAGGAGCAGGGGGGCCGACAGGACCTTGGGGCCTCATGATATTGGGCCCTCACCCCGAACCAACATTACGCCAGCTTTAATGAAAAATATAATTTTTATTGTCATATTTCTACAAAGGAAAATGATCAGAACATAAAAACGTTCAATAGACATTAACTTGAACACATGAATTGATAATAGGTTTAGGATTGTGAAAATGTATTCCCATTAGGTTTCACAATAACTTTATTAAAGGACAGATTATTTTGATACCCTGAGAGATTATTTTTCATTCATGTAAAGGTGTAATGACAATAAAACATGTATTTTTCGTTAGGCTGCTTCATGAGAATGATCCAGATTTATAGATGTCTTTTTAATGCTTGTAATTTAATCTGAATATAAAAATCTAACTAGTGTTTTAATAGTGACACAGATTTTAATCCAACCTGCTGGAGGCGACCCAATGCACTGCAGCTGTCCAGGATACAGTAGAAACTACTGGAGGACATTTCATTTTATAGCTATTTTATAGTTCATAATTATTCTTTAAAAAATTAATGTTTTTATTACTTTATTTTTTATGTATATATATCAAATGGTGAAAATAGGTAAATTCCCACTGACTCTGTACTGATGCTAACGGGCCCTGAACATAATGTTGCTCACCTGTCACTGGGGGGGATCAACTGTTGCCATGCAGGAGCAAAGGCAGTTATTTCATGTAAATATCCTGCTAAACATCTTCTAGCGTTTAGCTGTTAACTAAAGGCTGATTTATACTCAGAAACAAGGTAGTCTGTGTGTGTTGCAGTGAGCCCAGATATGCCCCGCCCCTTCTACAGACATTCTGCTGCACCTCTCCCAAATTGTAGGAGAGCGCAGACAGTGCCGCAGACAGGAGGCCTCTGATTGGTCAAACGACTGGTGAAGTTAGACCACCTAAAGAGCGAGGGGCGCGAGAACGCTGGGGCACTTTTTCCACCTGGATCCCTGCTCTTTTTGGCCCTCATGTCCCTCCGTTGTCGCACAAACTTGCCCCTCTTCCTTGCCCCCTCTGCCGTATCTAGACCCACAGCTAGTTGCGGATTGGCCCTCTGGCGTTGTGGCGTGGAATAACATAGTGCTTCAATATTGGGCATAAATCAAAAATATCTTTATAAAAATATCTTTAATATGATTTAATAACAAGCTCACTGTGACACACTGCTGCGGGAGGAGAACCAGGCCTTAAGTAGATGCATCCAGCAGATTTTATTCTATTCAACAGATTAATAGTCTATCGTTAATTTGAACTATTCAGGTAACAAACGTTTCTTTATAAACTGGGTCAGGGTATCGGACGCCTTCTCCCTCTCTCCTCTTTCTCTTCCTTTTTTAAACCCAAACTTTGGGGCGCTGCATTTTTCAGCCGAGGACGTTTTTACCGCCCTGCTGCTTATTTACACGTTTTCTAGTTATTTTGTTTCTTTGGTTATCATTACGTCAAATGAGGTGGGCGTGGCATTTAAGCCCCGGTAGGAGCAAAATGCCCGTTATTGATTTTACTGATGGACAAATTTTACTGCGGGACAAATCTTCTTCTTTTGGGCCCCCTCAGTCAAGGGCCCTTAGAATCGTCCTAACGTTCTCCACCATACGGCGCCCATGCTGAAGAGCACAGAGCATGGAGGAGTCCTGACCTTTGACCCAGAGCAGGCCATGGAGATGAGCTGCAGCAGACTGACAGTCAAACCTTCTCCTCCAACATTACTGGAAAGAAGCTTCACTGGGAGCAGAAGCTGGTGAAGGTCTTTCCCTTGGTGCTGCACAGCGGGACCAGACTGGACCTGCAGGTTCTGGGACTGTCCTCCCATCCCTGGACCAGAAACCCCACAGGACCACCACTGCTTCACCAGCCCTTAGAACTGGGAAGTCACTGGCCCTGAGTTCACCAGCTGT
>NW_015155335.1:0-2448 GCF_000732505.1 Cyprinodon variegatus | reverse complement strand
TCTATCTATCTATCTATCTATCTATCTATCTATCTATCTATCTATCTATCTATCTATCTATCTATCTATCTATCTATCTATCTATCTATCCAATTGATTTCAGTTTTCATTGGACACAGTAAAAAATTACAGCTTTTTTTACTATCTCATCAATGAAAACCTGAAAGAAATATGAGTCTAAGAGCTTACTAAATGTATTTCTAATGTATATAGCTGTGCTGAAAAATTGGCTCTACGTCTTTTATGCTACAGTGTGTCTTTACAAAGTAATTCTTGTGTGTTACAACAGTACAGAATCTTCTAATTTGCTCCGTTTGGCTAAAATATATATTTCAACTGACAAACCAGTAGACACAATGGACACGCTTTGGCACATGCTCTACTTTTGCGCAAAAGCTGAGTAATTTTACTTAAACTGACTTTTAGTGGAAACATCACAAAAACATTAAAAAGTCCAAAAATCATGAAAAAAGTCAGTATTGAAATAAAAAAAAAGCACAACTAACTTTAGCAAAATGTCTTTCATTAGAATATCCAGTTTTGTCCCAATATGGACCACAGGGAACAAATTCTCAGTATTCTGCACAGCATCACTTACTTTTTCCTTGTTGAGTTACTCAGACCCTCATGGGGCAAAATGCATGGCAAACTGCAGACACTGATGACCTTAGTCACTTCAGGTAGACTCTAATTTGCCCAAACTGACACGTCCCATCATGCCCACACACTCTGCATTAGTATTCACAACCTACGTGTGGGAGGCCACTGGGGAGAGAAGGAAAGAGTGAAAGAGATACAATGCAGTGCAGGGATACAGTGGGGCATTGAGACTAGCTAGATCATTTAATTTCCCATCTGTGCTTTCTTACACCAGTTTTCATTGGTATCTATTTGCTTAGGGTTTCACCTTGGAGAAACATCAAACTGAGACTGCTCAGTGTATTAAGCACAAAGAAGGGAGGCAAGGCTTCAGAGAGTAAAAAACAGGAAGCATCAAGAAGACAAATGCAAACAGATTGTGATAAAGAGAGAAATGTGGTTTGCTTTTGGACAGCCCCACAGATCAAGGTCTCAGGAAGTGATTAACCCTCGTCAAATACAAGTGGATGAAAAGTACAAGCATATCTGTCTAACAGTATGTTTTTCAGTGTGTTTGTGTGTACGTGCGTGCATCTGGAGGAAGCTGGTGGGAGTAGGGTGTGGGCGGCCAATCTCAAAAGCTCTTCTCCTGAGGCTCTCCCTAAAAGTGGGGTCATCACCTCCTGATCTCGAAATTGAATTCCGATGATTCTGGTTTCCTCTGTGCAAATCCTCCTCCTTCAGGGCTTCCCACCCAAGCATTGTGCTAGAACACATCTTTTACTGCCTTTATCATCCACATAGCTAAGCATGACACCACATACTGATAAAATGTATAAGATTTTAAACCATTATACTGTATGATTCCTCCTTTAGAAACAGCCTGAAAAACAGAAACACTCCTGTTTATAGCATATAGTGATTCTTTGGAGCTCATAACCCTTAACAGATGCAAAAGCAAATCCAGCAGCCAATCAAACCAGTTATCAGGAAGTTAATGGTTCTGGTGAATAGTTCTGTTTTTGCACAAAGGCCCAGCAGCAATTTGAATTGCTATCAAACACTTTCCTAATTTAGGCTGGAATTTTGGCCTTGTAGAGAATCTCAAGGCACTCTGCAGACAGAGCTAGACATTTGGTTGCCGTCTTCTGCGTTAATGGAGGAGGATGCAGATGTTTGTTTGATAAATCTGCCAGACAAGGGAACTCAGCCAGTGAGGCGAAAGAAAAAATGTGGGTAGCAGTTTGGTGCGTACCACAGCCCCAGGACCACATGCCACAGTGAACACAGGGAAGCAGATGCACCAGATGGGTTCGCTCCAAGCAGCCTTATTAGGCATGCTTTGACCTACACCCAAAGCCTCAATAGATGGAGACCAAATACACCAGAAGACAGTAACACTGCATTAAGTTATTTTGTATTTGGAATCACAGTTCTGCTCCTACAGTTTTCTAAATCTAGTATTTTTCTTCCGTTTCACAGTTTTTCACATTAACAAGAAATAATTATACCAACTCTCTATCTGGTATTTTCTCCTACTAATTAAATATAACGAAAGTCGAGTATAAGAAACTAAATCTGAGTTAAATTAGAAATCAACTTTTACACAGATAATCATCTATTCAGCTCAATTTATTTTGACAAAAGCATAGAAACTCATAAATCCCATTTATTTGTCAATCTCTGAACACACAATATCTAAACATAAAACAGATTAAGGTACCATTACCTCAGAGCTGGAGAATGGAAACCTTGTGGTATTGCGATAATGATGCTCAACTTTCCTGCCTGTGAACTCTCATATTCTACATTGTTAATTTATTGCCACTATGGCCACTGTTAAAATCATATCAATGACTACACAGTTAA
>NW_015155334.1:0-2451 GCF_000732505.1 Cyprinodon variegatus | reverse complement strand
GTTTCCTGGACGGGGCCGCCTGTGGAGCTGGTTGACAGTTGCCTTTTGTATCTATGCTTCTTTTTCTATGTCTGCTCACACTGAGCCTGGTTCTGCTGGAGGTTTCTTCCTGTTAAAAGGGAGTTTTTCCTCTCCACTGCCGCTACAAGCATGCTTAGTGTGAGGGATTGCTGAAGAGTCAATGAGTCGATGCAATTAACTTCTTTTCCTTAGATAAAAAACTTTGAATCAATTAGACTGGATGATCTGGTGACGTGTTGAATGTGAATTGGTGCTATATAAATAACTGAACTGAATTTAATTGAATTCTATCTCTATTCTCCCAATCTGCAAAATCTGTTAGTTCAGTCTCTAACGTTCTACTCTCTGAGCTTTTTTTCATTGTAGCTGGCTTTGAGCTCGTCTGCTTGGCTGTGTGTTTCCTGGACGGGGCCGCCTCTGGAGCTGGTTGACAGTTGCCTTTTGTATCTATGCTTATTTTCTATGTCTGCTTCTGTCTCCTTGAACCCCAGTTGGCCTCAGCAGATGGCCGCTCACACTGAGCCTGGTGAAGAATAAACTAATCTGACTGGATTATCTGGTTGAATTGTCCCTGTAAAGTGCGTTGAGACGACGTGTTGTGAATTGGTGCTATAGAAATAAAGGGAAATGAATTGAGATGCTATATACAATGGCGTAAATATCGGTAAGCAAAGACAGCAGTTGTTTATGGGCCCAGATTACTAGGACTAGTTTACTAGTTCTAGCTTAGTGAACTAGGACTAGCCTAATAAACTAGCCCCACCCGCCAGCGGCCCCGGTCTAGCCTCGATCATGCCCAGGCCCTAAACCTGGAGGGGAACTCACAACGCAGAGATATGTTTTGAATGTCTGGATGCAATGCGGGTGGGATTTTGAAGGCGTGAAGACAAAGCTGCATGACACAGTAGCATGTACTGCGGCAGCAGCAGCTTTCAACAATAGCTCAATTTAGTTAAATGATCTCTTTCTGTTACTGTTGTTCAATAAAAGTACATTTTAAGATAATTTGAGGGAAAAATATTATACTTTAAATCATCATTATATGGTCCATTTACCGATTAACGCGTAATTAAAAAAAACATTTCTGAAGTTGAGAGGACCAACCAGCGGAGCTCCGAAGCTCACAGCAGCCAGGGCTAACCGCAGCCCATCTGCAGCAGCCCTATCTCAGCATAGTCGTGTGTGAAGGACCGCTGGCTCTGGTGGAGATTTTTGACTCAGCTTTGGAATCAGTTTAGGAAGGATTAGACTTGGGTTTTCATTGAAACATGAGCAGGAAGACACTCTATGCTCATTCATTTTTGAGAAGGATGTATTCGCCATTTTACTGACAGGCTGTTTGTTTACACTCCCCCACCAGCTTCCTGTTGCACTTCCTATGTCACAGTCAGTTGCGCTCATTGGTCAGAGTGTTGGCCAATAGGCACAGACAGCGGTTTGAAAAACTACTGGTGGTTCTCATCAACAATCTTCGATGTCTCATTCATCGGGGCCAGAATAAATAACACCTTTCATTTCCCATTTAGTCTGGTTTACCAGGCTAGACTAGGACATCTCTTTGCAGATATAATGGAGCAAAAAAGTCCTCTCAAACCCACCTGATACTGAAGTGACTGACAGCACCAGACCATATTTATACTGCAAGACATGGCAGATTTCAACATGATGGAGAGCCATTTAAACACGACACCAATAGCAAAGCAGACAGTGGTACTTTTAATTACTATGTTAATAACTGTGTATAGATCATTAGACAGTTGGTAAAAATACACGATAATATGTTTCAAACCGCAATAAAGATCTTAAAAAAACGCTGTATTTCATTATTTTATTTTCTACACTACGACTTGGAATTATTGGTAACTTAGAGCGTAGATTAAAACCATAACCGTTATGTACAATGTGTTAGCAACGATGGAAACCAAAAAGAGGTATTTAAGATGATTC
Source organism: Cyprinodon variegatus (assembly GCF_000732505.1). Classification (NCBI taxonomy): domain Eukaryota; kingdom Metazoa; phylum Chordata; class Actinopteri; order Cyprinodontiformes; family Cyprinodontidae; genus Cyprinodon; species Cyprinodon variegatus. The sequence goes on along the minus strand of NW_015155334.1, from coordinate 483 downwards.
CAGAAAAGAAAAAGGAAAGAAGAGCTGCTGGAAGAATGGAAAAAACTTCCCAAAATGAACATGTTCTTTCAAAGAACCAAAGAGGGAGAGGTGGAGGTTTCTGCTACAGTGAGTAAAGATTGAGACCAGGAGATGAATGGAGAGAGCGTGGGTGAGGAGGGGGGCTGTGAAACTCAAGCTAGCCCCATGGCTTTTCTATATTTGAGGGCATCCATTTATAAATAACAGTTGCTTAAATTCTATAAATTTGAATTTTGAAAATGAGATATAGTCTTCTGTCATCTTAAGCCATTTATGTTAGAGAGAAAAAACAACCTTAAACAGAGGTGGTGGACTCCAGCTCTAAAAAAACCTACAAAGGAGCAATAAAGTTGATTCCTTCTCCCTATCATATCATGCAGGGGACCGGGACATCTCGCCTGGTCAGCCTGGCCAACAATGACCTTAACGACCCCCCCCCCGCCCCAGAGGGATGGACCAGTA